>NC_021165.2:70433937-70470768 GCF_000331145.2 Cicer arietinum | reverse complement strand
AGAAATGCAGTGCAGAAATCGATTGAGAACTGTTCCTATTTAAACCCTTAAACGTGTAAATCGATTCCCAAATCGATTAGGTTACCGTTGCTGGTAATGTCAATCGATTTAGTAATTATTACACACAACGGCTAGTCACAACAGTCATATTTCAAATCGATTCCCAAATCGATTTCTAGTTTTACTTAATCGATGTCCAAATCGATTGTCTTAACGTTGAAAGAAAAACTAGTCGATTTCCCAATCGACGTTCGGGCAAGTTAAAACAAATTTTCTGAACTTTGAATTCTGGGGCCAAAGCAATCGATTCCCAAATCGATTTTATAAACCATTTACTATGCTGGTAATCGATTCCCAAATCGATTTAACTGGAGAAACAACTGCAAACACCAGAAATCCTATGAAAGAATCAACGATCATACCTCACTAGGATCAATGATCCCTAGTTTCATCCTTATATACAGAAAACTTTCTCTTGGTAAAGCTTTTGTGAAGATGTCAGCTAGCTGTTCGGCAGTGTTAACATACTCAAGCTTAATGATTCCATTTTGAAAGTGATCTCTTATAAAATGATGTCTTACTTCAATGTGTTTGGTCCTGGGAGCTGCATGATGATTATGTGAATTCCAAAAAACAGTTGTTAAACACAAAGAAAATGCTTGAACAAATGAGAAATGACCATAAAGAAATTGAAAATTTATGTGAACAACTGAAAAAGGATTCACATGACAAATCTGCAAAATGCATTGAACTTGAGAATAATGTTGCATCATTAAAATCTGATTTATTGAAGTTTGCTAATAGTAAAGATAAACTGAATGTCATACTTAGCAATCAAAGACATGTTCATGAAAAATCTGGTTTAGGATATACACCAAATATGCATGTTAAAAGAAATAAAAATAGATATGGTATTGGTTATATGCAAACCAGAAATGTCAAACATGGTCAAAAATCTGCTATTGCTAAGAGTATGTATGACATCTTTACTAAACCAAACAAACATTCATCCTTTGATGGCAAATGTCATTTCTGTTGCAGAAAGGGACATTTTGTGTCAAATTGCAAATTTAAAAAATTAGCCAATAAAGGATGGAAGCAAGTTTGGATAGCAAAGAAATCTGTGTTTGACACTAACCATCCAGGACCCAATTTAAATTGGGGACCTAAAACAAAATTCTGATTGTATGTTGCAGGTGTGCTTGACATCCACTAAGCATTCATGGTATTTAGATAGCGGATGCTCAAAGCACATGACAGGTGACAAATCCAAATTCCTGTCCTTGACATTAAAGGAAGGAGGCTTTGTCAAATATGGTGACAACAACAGAGGAAAGATTATTGGAATTGGTGACATAGGCAATGAGTCAACTGCAGTAATCAAAAATGTGTTATATGTTGAAGGACTAAAACACAACTTGCTGAGTATAAGTCAGCTATGTGATAAAGGTTTTCAAGTAAGTTTTTCATCACAATCTTGCATTATTGAGCATAAAGATGACAAACACATAAAGCTAGTTGGTGACAGAATTAATAACATTTACATGTTAGATTTCAATTCTGTACCAAGTGCTATATGCTGCTTGTTATCCAATTCAGATGAAACATGGCTTTGGCATAAAAGAATTGCTCACATACACATAAATCATTTGAATAAACTTGTCAGCAAACAGCTAGTCTTAGGTCTACCAAATAGGAAGTTCTCTAAAGATAGACTGTGTGATGCATGTGAGAAAAGTAAACTGGTTAAGACTCCATTTCCCTCTATAGACTTGGTTAGAACAAATAGAGTTTTACAACTAGTTCACATGGACCTTTTTGGACCTGCCCAAGTTAAGAGTTTAGGTGGAAACCTGTATGGATATGTGCTGGTTGACGATTATTCTAGATTCACATGGACTTACTTTTTAGCTCATAAAAGTGATACATTCTCAGTTTTCAAAAAGTTTGCTGCTTTAGTACAAAATGAGTATAAAATCGATTTGGGAATCGATTTTCGACTAGTTTTTCTTTCAACGTTAAGACAATCGATTTGGACATTGATTAAGTAAAACTGGAAATCGATTTGGGAATCGATTTGAAATATGACCGTTGTGACTAGCCGTTGTGTGTAATAATTACTAAATCGATTGACATTACCAGCAACGGTAACCTAATCGATTTGGGAATCGATTTACACGTTTAAGGGTTTAAATAGGAACAGTTCTCAATCGATTTCTGCACTGCATTTCTCTAGTTTTCACTAATTTTCTCTGTTTGCTTCATCCTTCTGTCTCTGCTATTGTTATTTTGTTGCTATCTACACTCAATCTACAATCTATCTACTTCAATCTACGAGTATGGCACGAGTAAAACAAATTCAGGCACGCACTCCTTCACCTTCATCATCTTCAACCAGTGGAACCCCTTCACCACCACCCACTCTAACAAAGAGTACCCATACCTACACATAAAATACTTGCCAAAGACAAAGGCAAGGCACCCGCTCCTATTCAAGAGAAGCCTAAAAAGCGAAAGGAACCCCTAACGGAAAAACTCATGGCTGATGCCATGAAGGAAATTTCACAAAAGAGGAAGAAGAAACCTGTTTCTTCACCCCCTGCCAAGAAAGTTCCTGCATCCAAGGAAAAAGATGCAGAACCTTCTATACCATCAGACTTTCTAAAGAGAAAAATCCATGAGGGTAGGACTCTGGATTTTGCCTACTTTGATATTGACGGTTTTACGTTTCAGAATCATCTGCGCTTTCACGGTCTTGAGAGTTTTCTATCTTCTACACTCGACAGTTATCCGCGTTTGATAAGGGAATTTTATTCTACGTTTAAGCTGACTGAAGAAGGTTTTAAGGCTCAAGTCAAAGGTAAAAGGATTGCTATGTCATTTGATGATTTTTCTACCTTATCAGGATTGCCTTTTTACGGAAAATCTATCGACGACAGTTCTGAAGCTGATACGGCTGACGAAGGTTGGGAAGAATCTGTTGACAGGCATGCTGCAGTAAAGGACCTGATGATTGATGGTTTTGTGGAAACCATTTCATTACCTATCGGTCAAATGAAGGTCCAACATCGGATGCTGATGTACACGCTGACCAGGATGCTTGTACCTCATTCAGGCAACCATGCAGTAGTTCAGAAATTTGACATACTACTGTTATGGGGTTTATCAAATGAGCTCATGATGAGCTGGACTTGGATTGTGCTAAGGCACATGCTGGAAGCTTCACAGAGCAAGCTTATGTTACCTTATCCACAGCTGATTACCAAGATTCTTAAACATTTCAAAGTTTCGTTTGTTAATGAAGAATCTGCAAAGACCACTCTGATATTTGGAGAATCAATTGTAAACCAGATGCAATTGAAAAGGTTACATGGTATTTGGATAAGACCTCAGCCTACTGTTGAACCAGCACAACCTCAGCCTCAACCTGCTACTGCCACAACCCCTCCTGATTTTGTTGCTAAGATAATGGAATTCATAGAAGCTCAGATGACACACAATGCCAAGATGCTAGAATCACAGTCCAGAATGGAAGTTAATTTTAAGGACTCTCCAGGCATCCTTGAATTCGGTTGTTCAGGATGTGGATGCGATTCAAGCTCACTTGGGAATCAAGTTGTCATTTGAAGACATCGGTCGTCAAGCAGCAGAGTAACCTAACCCAACTCCCCTAGATCACCCTGAGACTCACGTTGAGGAGACACCTGCTGAGGGTAATACAGCGGTCTCTGCCTCTCCCTTAGATAATAGTGAGGACCGGCCTAGTTTAGGAGATTAGGATCTATGTTGTTTTGCTATGACTTGTTGTACTCATTTAATCTATATCTATAATGAATTAAAACGTTTATCTCATTTCTCTCTGAATTCATTTGTCTTAATCCTTTGATATGCTCATTAATTGCTCTGTTTTTCATTGCCCTGATACACAATGTTTTATGATTTCAATCCCCAATGTTTATGTTCTTTAACATAGGGGGAGGAAATTTTTTTTCTGCCTTTTTGCCTTAACTGACAAAGGGGGAGAAAAATTATAACTTGCTAATATTTGTTGCATTTATTTACTCTGATGAATGATAATGAATTATTTTTAATGTAATAATGATCTGATTTTGATAAATAGCATGTGTACTGTTATGCTAAGATGCTATGATACTTCTGATTCTATGATCTGATAATGGTACATATGATGCTATGAAATGTTGTTAATATTATGTCTTGAAATGCTCAACTCAAGTTAAAATTGTATGATTGTCACTTATGCAAAAAGAGGGAGATTGTTGGACTTTAGTCCTTTGAATCCTAATTTTGACATAATTAACAAACATACAATGTTCATACATCATATGATAAATCTAACATTTTAATTGAGCAAGATTTCAGGAACAACAATCCAATCCTTCACACTTGGAACAAATTGCTTGGAACTCAAGAAATCAACCAAAGTTGAATATTGACTGAGTAAATCGATTGGGAAATCGATTTCATAACAAGGGTGTAAGGAAACATAACTGTTTGTGATTGTATAATCGATTAGGCAATCAACTGGCACAATTAGAAATGAAAATTGCACAAGTCAGTGGCAACCTGTTTTACAGGCTAATTGATTGGTAAATCGGTTGTGCACATCACAAATTAAAAACTGATTGAAACAAATCGACTGGGAAATCGATTGATCAAGTCACAGTGAGAATCTATTTTCTAGGGTAATCGATTGCTTAGATAATACTTGAAAAATAACTTGACCTGTGACAAAGACAATCGATTGGACAATTTATTGTGAAAATTTCAATCATGTTAAGGTTGGTTGCAATCGATTGAACTAAATATCAGGTAAGAACTTTTCAGGCAAATACAAACAAATCGATTGGCACCTCGATTAACATCAAAATAGCTAAGTCACTGTCTTGAACACAATCGATTGGCAAATCGATTGAAAGTACCTTTTTGAAATCACATTGAACTTTGAGCTTGTGGCCAAATCGATTTTGTGTGAGTCTGCTGAGTGACTACAAGGATCAAGGGATGAGCAATAAGAAAGAGATTGTGAGAGATAGATAGGTTTCGAGGAAACTGGACAATCTGTAAACAATTCACAATTCTTTCTATTGGAGAAAAAGCTGAAATCCAGTTCGATTGTCAGGACTGGATGTAGTTTGTCTCGTTGACAACTGAACCAGGATAAATCTTGGTGCATTCTATCTCTTATCTTTTTACTTGTAATTGTTAATCTTGTATGCCGCATTATAATTGCGCTGTGTATGTAATATTGCTTTTAATTTGATTAAAGACTGATATATTCTGATTATTTCGAGGTCATATTCCAGTCCTCACATTGTGAGATTTTCCACTAAGTGTTTAAAACAAAGAACCTTCTTGATCTTACAACACCTAGTCTAGATCAACCTTGATCTGTTTCAATCTCTACTACTTTCCACCCAGAAAGCAATAACAATACCTATCTAACTTTGATAGGATTCAATGTACTCTAAACAAACTATAAAGAAACTCTTATAGTTTGAGTTTTTACAATTGGATTGTTTTTGACAAAATATGAAATTGCTCAACTCTTATTTGAGAATTGATTCTTTACAAAGGATCTAATGATAATTACTCAATCTAATATAAGAATATAGATCATCATCTGTTTTGCGAAAAATCAGAACTTCAAGTATGAATGTGATTGATTTAAGGATTTTTTCAGCACTTGAATTTCTTGCTTTGATCTTGGATATTGGCCTTCTATTTATATGCATTAGAAGCCTTTAATGAAGGTTAAAAAGAGTTGTTGATAGTGCTTTGAAGTTTGACTGAAGGCAATATATCAGATTAAAAAATAATCCAGCTTTGAAAAACTGCTTTTTTTTTTTCTTTCTTTTTTTGACTTTTCTGGTTTAGCATTAAAGCAGTTTTTTCTTCTAGTTAAAAAACCTTTGACGTTTCTCCCTTGATCTTGGATAGTACAATCTTGATCTTGAGTCTTGAATGTAGCCAGAGGAGTTTGGAGAAGATTTATAAGCCATTGCATAAGAGAATGCATATATGTTGAAGTTATGCAGAAAACGAAGATTGATTATCAATCTGGGTCTGTCAATTTGAACTTTCTTGAGATTTAATAATCAATTTGGAGTTCCTATTTTAATCATTCTGGATGTCTTTTGCAATGTCTTATCATATATCAAGGTTGATCAAACTTTCTTGACAATTTGATTTTTAGAGTTACAAACTGTCTTGATTTTTGTCTGACTTTGAGTCCTTTTATTTTAAAGATTAGATAACCTTTTTGAGCTTCGATGAATCCTATTTGTTCCTTGCCATGTGCTGGTTCTATATGAATAAATTTCCAGGGCAAACTCTTTGCTAAAGAGGTAGAAAAAGTTTGATCAACATGCTGTGAAGAACATTTTTGACGCTAGAGATCTTTCTCTGTTTCAATGTTCTTGTTGCTGTTTTCTTTGCTTTGCTTAATTATGTTCTTAATTAAATTCACTCAAAAACACATGTTAAATTCACTTAACATTTTAGAATCATAATTAACTTTCTTAATTAACTTTTGTTTATTTTCATCAAAACTTTAAATATGGAGTTTGTCTCAACAATCTCCCTTTTTTTGATGATGACAAACATGTTAATTTAGATTTTAATTCTGATTCTAATATCAAGTATTTAAAAGAGCTTAAAAAGATCCCCCTCAATTTGTGCAATTTTTAAATTGACAGAATTTAAAACACTATATGCAATAAACTAGTTTTTTATTTAATTTAGAACAAAGATACAAAACTATGGGCAGAATTACATAATCAGTCTTTTAATTCAGATTAAAAACTAACTTAATTCTCCCCCTTTGTCATTCAAAAAGGTAGCAGAAAAACAACTTAGAAGCTAAGGACGGAGAAGATCCTTTTGAAGAGGAGGATTTTCCTGGAGGAGGAACTTGGGAAGGAGGAGAATGATGAGTATTAAATGCATGTGTATTAAATGTCAAGATTTGTCTTTTTGATCTTGAGAGGGAAAAAGTTAAATTAAAGAAAACTGTTGGTTTTTCAGAACGGAGAATGATGAGTCGCAAAAAGGAGACTGATAAACGTTCTCCGTTTTCTGCAGAAGCATAATTTATTCATAATTTTCTGGATTTTTTATAATTTTCAATTTTTCTTTGATCAAATTGAAACTATCCTCGACAAGAGGCTTTGTAAAAATGTCAGCAAGTTGATTTTGAGTATCAACAAAGATTAATTAATATCTTTCTTATTGACATGATCACGAATGAAATGATGTTTTATTTCAATATGTTTTGATCTAGAATGCTGAATGGGATTTTTAGACAAATTTATAACACTTGTATTATCACAATAAATTGGAATACTGGAATAGCTTACAGAATAATCTTGAAGTTGATTTTTAATCCACAAAACCTGTGAACAGCAGTTTGCTGCTGAAACATATTCGCCCTCTGTTGTGGACAAGGCTATGGTGTTCGATTTTCTGCAAGACCAACTGATTAATGTTTCGTCTAAGAACTGACATGCTCCACTCGTGCTTTTTCTTTCAATTTTATCTCCGGCATAATCAGCATCACATTATGCTATAATATCAAAATGTGAACCTTTTCTATACCAAAGACCAAGATTAGTGGTTCCAACAAGATATCTAAATATGCGTTTTACTGCTGTTAAATGGGATTCTTTTGGTGTTGATTGAAATCGGGCACATAATCCTACTGCAAACACTATATCAGGTCTACTAGCAGTTAAATACAGCAGAGAACCAATCATTCCTCGATACTCTTTCTCAGAAACAGATTTGCCATTTTCATCTTTTTCTAAAGAAGTAGATTGGTGCATAGGAGTGGTCATGATTTTTGACTCATTCATTTAATATTTAATTAACAGATCTTTGATGTATTTTTCTTGACAGATCTTTAATCCAAGAAAGTATCTTAATTCTCCCGTCATGCTTATTTCAAATTCACTTTGCATAAGTTTTAAGAAATTTTCACACAATTTTTCATTTGTTGATCCAAAAATGATATCATCAACATATACTTGAACAATGAGTAAATCATTTCCCTCTGTTTTCTTGAATAGTGTAGTGTCGATTTTTCCTCTTTGAAAATCATTTTTAATTAGGAATGAACTTAGCCTTTCATACCAAGCCTTTGGTGCTTGTTTTAAGCCATATAGTGCTTTGGTAAGTTTGAAAACATGATTTGGTTTTGCTTGACTTTCAAATATTGGGAGCTGTTTTACATACACTTGTTCATTTAAGAACTCATTTAAGAAAGCACTTTTAACATCCATTTGAAACAGTTTAATAAGTTTATGAGATGCATATGCAAGAAGTATTCGAATAGCTTCTGACCTTGCAACTGGAGCAAAGGTTTCATCATAGTCTATACCTTCTTGTTGATTGTAGCCTTGAGCTACTAATCTTGCTTTGTTTCTGATAACCTTACCTTCTTCATCAAGTTTGTTTCTGAACACCCATCGAGTGCCAATGACTGTTTGATCTAATGGATCAGGTACTAGAGTCTAGACTTCATTTTTCTCAAACTGCAGTAGTTCTTCCTTCATGGCATTTACCTAAGATTGATCAGTGATTGCATCTTTGATTGATTTTGGTTCAATCTGAGATATCATTGCCATGTTGTTTTCATCATTCTTGAATGATTTTCTAGTTCTGTTTCCATCAGCCGTGTCTCCAATGATCTGGGTTTGAGGATGATCTTCAATTGTTTTTCAGCTTTTTGGTGGAGAATGAAACGGAGATTGTTTATCAATCTCTGTTTTCTGCAAACTGTTTTGCTGCTGTGTTTCAATTGGAGTTTCTTCTTCCTCATCCTTTTTACTCATATCTAAGTTATCAAACTCATCAAATAATATATGTATACTTATTTCAACAACGTTAGTTCTCAAATAATCTGACAAAGCAATCTTTCTTGGATACTCAACTGAATCTAAAGGTTATAAAATGTTTAATTTAAATGTGAAAGTAAGAAATGTTTGGTTTTCTATTTTTCCAGATTTCATATGGAGTTTTGTTGATGATCTTTCTAATAGATACACGGTTTAAGATATAGCAAGATGTGTATGGCTTCAGCCCAAAAATATCTTTCAACATTTGATTCTTCTAAAATAGTTCTTGCCATTTCTTGTAGTGTTCTATTTTTTCGTTCAACAACTCCGTTTTAAAAGAAGCATTTATGAATTCTCCTCCATGATCACTTCGTACAGAAATGATGTTGGATTCTTTTTCATTTTGAACCTTTTTACAAAATGTTTTGAATACTTCAAAAGCATCATCTTTTTGTTTTAAAAATAGAACCTATGTAAATTTTGAGAAATCATCAACAATAACAAAATCATATTTCATTCCTCCTAGACTTGTTGTTTTGACAGACCCAAAGAGATCTATGTGAAGTAGTTCAAGAGTTCTATTTGTTGTTACAAAATCTTTTGCGTGAAAGCTACTTTTAACTTGTTTACCTTTGGCACAAGCTTCACATATTTTATCTTTTTCAAAGTTAAGTTTTGGTAAACCTCTAACAAGATCAAGTTTGGAAATTTTTGAAATGGTTTTCATACTGATATGCCCAGCCCTTTTATGCCATATCCATTTATCTTTATTGATTGATATAAAGGATGATTCATCAAGTAGTTCTTCGAGATATAAAACATATAAATTTTTCTTTCGTTTTCCAGAAAATAAAATTTCTTCAGTTTGAGTTTTTTTGGTTTCACATACCTTTGGTTTGAAAATGACTTTACATCCATTGTCACATAGCTGACTTATGCTTAAAAGATTGTGTTTTAAACCTTCCACATATTGAACATCATTTATTTGAGCAGAGTTTGTCTTACCAATAGTTCAATTACCTTTAACCTGAGCTTGATTATTATTGCCAAAAGTGATCGAACCACCATCCTTCTTGATGAATGTTATGAAGCAGTTTTTATCCCATGTCATGTGCCTTAAGCAGCCACTGTCCAAGAACCAAGACTTTCTCTTTATATTTGGAAAACCAACTTGCATGAGATGTTATTTCAGCCTTAGGTACCCACTTTGTTTTGGGTCCTGGAGAGTTAGTTTCAACATTCCCTTTTTCTTTGAAATGGTATAGCATTCCTTTATTTTTGAAACTAATTGTGTTTTTAGTTGTTGGTTTTGAAATAGATTTAACCATATAGGTTTCAGAAGATTTGAACTTTGGTTTAAACGAGCTTCCAGAACGTACTGCATGTATTTTGGAACTTTCTCCGTTTGGGAACTGTTCTGGAGATTGTTCTCCTTTTTGTAGTTTTTTCAAAATTGTTTTGATAGGATGATTTCTTTTATTAAGTACCTTTTTCCTTTCAATCTTTTCATCTCTTTTTCTAAAATAGCAAGCAAATTTCAGATGTCCAAGTTTTTTACAATAAGAACATCTTGTCTTGCATTTTTCTTCCTTTCTTTCTAGGACAAAGAAATTTTCATATAGGTTGGTTTTCTGGGTTTGATTGAAACCAAGGCCAGCTTTATCAAAAATTTTTATTTGAGATCTCATGATGTTATGAAAGGTTTCAGTGGCTTTAATGAAATTTAATAAATCTGTTTTGAGAAGTTCGTTTTCATTTTTCAGTCGAACGTTCTCTGTTTGTAGTGCAAAACATTCTTGACTTTCTTGATTTTCAAAAATCTGTTTCTTTCAACTCATGAATGATTTTTTTTAGCAAGTTATTTTTAGCCTGACTTTCTTCTTTTTCTTCTTTTTCTTTATAAAATTGTTCTTTTAAAGAACTACATTTTTGAATAAGGAGATTTGAGTCGTTTAACAAGTTATCAAATTCTTTTCCCATTTGTTCACATAAATGACAAGGTTCAGAATTCATTACCTCTTCTTCCTCTGTTTTTCCCCATTAAGCATATGTTGGTTTCTTCTTCTTCCCATGTTGCCATCATTGATTTCTTTTTGAAAGGAAATCGTTTTGGGGGATTTCTGTTTGAGGGACATTCTGCTTTGTAATGTCCTAATTTGTTGCATCCAAAGCATGTAACTTGACTCTTGTCAACCTCTGTTTTAGGAATTTTGTTTTGAAATCCCTTTTTGATTTGATCTCTTCTTCTCATCATTCTCTGTATTCTTCTAGTGAGAAAAGCAATTTCATCAGCATCTTCCTGTTCATTTTCTTTTGGTTCTTCTAATTGTGCTGTGATTTTTTCTTGAGAAGCTTTTAGTGCTATTGTCTTTCATTTCTTGACTGGTTTGTCTTCTTGTAGCAGTACTTCATGTGCTCTTAATGTTCCAATTAATTCTTCCAGAGACAGTGATTCAAAGTTCTTGGCTTGACTTATAGCTGTTACCATTGGTCTCCAAATAATTGAAAGGCACCTCATGATCTTTCTTACTCTTTCTTGCACTGTGTAAGCTTTGTCAAGAGAACGCATTTCGTTTCCTATTGTAGTGTATCCCAAACTTCTTTTGCAGTTATGCATTCATCTACTCTTTCACTTTCTTCTCTGCTTAAAGCACATGATAAGAATAACTAGGCTTTAGAATTTAAAAGTACCTTAACTTTATCATCTGATGTCCAGTCTGTTTCCTTTTTTAAGGCAGAGCTAGAGTCATCTTGATCAACCCTTGGTGTGAAGTCTCCATCTGTAATGATGTGCCACATTCCTGTGTCTTGAGACTTTAGAAACAGCTGCATTTTGTTTTTCCAAAAATAGTAATCTGATCCATCAAAGAATGGTGATCTGTTTGAGGATCCTCCTTCAACAATTTATTTTGCTTTCGACATTTTTCTAGATCTTTTCTCTAACACTTGAAGTAACAATGTCGATTTACAAGAAATGGGGGTTTGAATTGTAAATGCACCTTTTAAAAATTCCAGTTAAAAACTTAAGAAAATAACTCAAGATTGATTTTCGGTTATGAAAACAGAAAACGAAGAACGTTCTTGGTTTTTATTATAAAACAGAGAACGTTCCTTGATTAGTTTACGATAGAAAATCAGTTTGTGTTTTATCTTAGTTAATCAATTAAGTTTAACAAATAAAGAGATATGATAGAGAATACCACACAAAGATATATTCTGGTTCACCTAACTTGGGTTACGTCCAGTCCTCACACTGTGAGATTTTCCACTAAGTGTTTAAAACAAAGAACCTTCTTGATCATACAACACCTAGTCTAGATCAACCTTGATCTGTTTCAATCTCTATTACTTTCCACCCAGAAAGCAATAACAGTACCTATCTAACTTTGATAGGATTCAATGTACTCTAAACAGACTATAAAGAAACTCTTATAGTTTGAGTTTTTACAGTTGGATTGTTTTTTACAGAATCTGAAATTGTTCAACTCTTGTTTGAGAGTTGATTCTTTACAAATGATCTAATGATAATTACTCAATCTAATAGAAGAATATAGATCAGCCTCTGTTTTGCGAAAAATCAGAACTTCAAGTATGTATGTGATTGATTTAAGGATTTTTTTCAGCACTTCAAATTTCTTGCTTTGATCCTGGATATTGGCCTTCTATTTATAGGCATTAGAAGCCTTTAATGAAGGTTAAAAAGGGTTGTTGGTAGTGCTCTGAAGTTTGACTGAAGGCAATATATCAGATTAAAAAATAATCCAGCTTTGAAAAACTGCTTTTTTTCTTTTTTTGACTTTTCTGGTTTAGCATTAAAGTAGTTTTGTCTTTTAGTTAAAAAGCCTTTGACGTTTCTCCCTTGATCTTGGATAGTACAGTCTTGATCTTGAGTCTTGAATGTAGCCAGATGAGTTTGGAGAAGAATTATAAGCCACTGCATAAGAGAATGCACAACTGTTGAAGTTATGCAGAAAACAGAGATTGATTATCAATCTGGGTCTGTCAATTTGAATTTTCTTGAGATTTAATAATCAATTTGGAGTTCCTATTTTAATCATTCTGGATGTCTTTTGCAATGTCTTATCATGTATCAAGGTTGATCAAACTTTCTTGACAGATTGATTTTTAGTGTTACAAACTGTCTTGATTTTTGTCTGACTTTGAGTCCTTTTATTTTAGAGATCAGATAACCTTTTTGAGCTTGGATGAATTTGTTCCTTGCCATGTGCTGATTCTATATGAATAAATTTCCCGGGCAAACTCTTTGTTAAAGAGGTAGAAAAAGTTTGATCAACGTGTTGTGATGCACATTTTTTACGCTGGAGATCTTTCTCTGTTTTTATGTTCTTGTTGTTGTTTTCTTTACTTTGCTTGATTTTGTTCTTAATTAAATTCACTCAAAAGCACATGTTAAATTAACATAACATTTTAGAATCATAATTAACTTTCTAAATTAACCTTTGTTTATTTTCATCAAAACTTTAAATATGGAGTTTGTCTCAACAAAGGCATCTCAAGAAAGTATTACAATACAAATAAAGGAGGAATCAAAAGAAACTGGACAAGAAGATGGTGCTGAAGAAATTGCTCTTCTCACCAGAAGGATACACAAAATGATAAGCCAAGTCAAAAAGGGATATCAAAACAAAAATCCCAAAACAAAAGTGGAAAATAGTCAAGTCACATGTTTTAGATGTAATAAATTAGGACATTACAAAGTAGAATGTCCCTTAAATAAAAAGCCACTAAAACGATTTTTTTTCAAAAATAAATCAATGATGGCCACGTGTGATGATTCAAAAGAATCAGATACAAAAGAATGTGAGGAAGCCAACATATGATTGATGGCAAATACAGAGGTAACGAATTCTGAACCTTGCTATTTATGTGAACAAATGGGAAAAAATTTCGATAACTTATTAAATGATTCAAAAAGAGAAAGAAGAAAAAGAAATAAATTTAGGCTATGAATAATGTCCTCAACAATATCATTCATGAACTAAAAGAAACACAACAAAATTTTGAAAGTCAAAAAGGTCAATAACGTTCTGCAACTAAAACGAAGAACGTTCTCTTTAAAACTGAAAATGAACTTCTTAAAAATGACTTGCCAAATTTTGTCAAAGTCACTGAAACATTTCAAAAAATCATGGGATCTCAGGTAGAAATCTTTGCTAAAGCTGATTTTGGTTTTAATCAAACTCAAAAAACAAAAATGTATAAAAACTTTTTTGTTCTAGAAAGAAAGGAAGAAAAATGTAAAGATGCTCATATTGTAAAAAAAAACTCATAATGTAAAGAATGGAATTTGCTGGCTACTTAAAATAAAAAAAGATGAAAAGATTATAGGCAAAATCTACCGAAAGGAGAACGTTCTCCAAATTGTTTTCAAACAGAAAATGTTCTGAAACAAAAACAGAACTTTCTCCATAAAATCTGGAAAAAGGAGAACAACAAGATCAACAATTAAATGCTCTTACTGTCTCAAAATTGGTCATCAAGAATCAATCTATTATCTTAAATAGAAAGAAAATTTTAAAATAACTCTCAAGGATCCAAGACAAAATGGGTACCTAAGGTTGATATAACATTTTATGTAGGTTAGATTTTCAAATGTCAAGAGACAGTCTTGGTTATTGGACAATGGTTGTTCAAGACACATCATAGGAGATAGAAACTGCTTCATGTCATTCATCAAAAAAGATGGAAGATCGATTACTTTTGGAAACAACAATCAAGCTCATATTATTGAGAATAATAGCCTAAGAAATTCAACACAAAACACTAAAATTACATAATTTAGACTTTAGAAAATTCAGATTGGTTTTTTTGAGGTTTTTCTGAAATTTGGAGCTTGACTGGTGTTTGGGAGAATACATTAGAAGAGAGGAGGGAATACGGTGGTGAGAGGGGCGAGTGAAATATGAGGTGGACTGATTTCAGGAGAATATGAGTGATAAGTCATAATTTTTTTTTAATGAAGAAACTTATGGAGGAGTGGGTCGTAGTGCTTTGGTGCGAGCCATGTTTTTTAGAGAGAATAGAAAAAAAAAATGAGGAAAGCTGAAATGAGGGTTGCAGAAGATGAGTGTATGGAGGTTGAGATGAAAAAAAGGAGAAACATATTTTTAAAGATAAGAGAGAGAGTGACACAGATAGGTATAAAGTAGTTGATGGTTGAGAAGTGATAAGGATATTGGGAAGGAATAGAGTAAGTTATGATGAGGCTATGGTAGCCGATTTGTAAACGAAGGAAAAAGAAAGTTCCTACTTTTTCTTTTTGTGTGAATTATATTTTTTTTGAAATTTTTATACTTCACTTTAGATGATACGGAGACTGGTGTGAGGAAGAGAGAAATGATAACGTTCTTCATATTGGCCAAAACGATTTGGTCATTTGAGAAACCTGACCAGATCAATTTGGTCTATACGGAGAACGATCTCCACTTTCTTCCTCTTTGCATCAGTTTCCTTGTATGTGTTAAGCTTGAGTGAAAAAATTTCATATTTTTATTTTACAAAGAGGCAAGTAACATTTTTTTCCTCTCTTTTCCCAATATCACTATCACTTTTCAACCACTTACTCTATATAATGTGTGTCACTCTCTCCCTCATTCCCTTCCAAAATTTCTTTTTTCATCAAAAGTTTTGTACTCTCTCCTTTTGAAACTCATTATTCATTCTTCGTCATTTATTTCCACAAAGAAAAACATGGCCAAAGCTTCTGCAAGAAAAAAATCATACTCCAAGAACATTGTCACCATCTCCATCTCGATCACCATGACCTACTCCTCCAGAAATTTCTCCATCTACAAGCACTTTTTCTGACCTTCTCTTAACATCTCCTGAAATCAGTCCAACTCCTATTTCGCTCACCCCTCTCACCATTGTACTCGCTCGTCTTTTTCAATTCATCCTCCCAACACAAGTCAAGCGCCACCGCATCTCCAGAAAGAAAAAAAAAAAAAAAAAAAAAAAAAAAAAAAAAAAAAAAAAAACTTAATATGACAACGAAGATCAATGAGAATCATGGCTAGAGTTGGTACCTCCAAGCAATTCAAAAGTGTGGACACAAGCATCTACACCATATTTGATGATGACTCTGGTTCAAAATCACCACGAAGATCACCATCAAAACCTTCTCCATCAAAATTACTATGCTCCAACACTAAAATCCTCCAAACCATCCATTTCACCATCAGAATCAATAAAACGTCTCTTTCACCCTTCAAAAACACCACATAAGAAATCAAAATCATTTCCTCAACATAAACCAATAAAAACATCCTCAAATTCAATAAAATCATCCCCACTTTATCTCATTTTCTGGCCAAACCAAAACTGAAACAACACAAGTAGCACAAAAAACCAAAAGTGTAAAACGTTAATTGATAGTGTTTCAGCAAGTGTACTGAATCGTTGCAAGTAATAATTAAAACGGTAGTACCAAGTGTCGAACTCAATGATTGCGTTTTACTATCGAATTATATTTAATTACCGAAATTGAACAAAAAGTTCCCGAATTGATTGAAATAATATTTTAAATTAACAACAGTAATAAAATTGATCCTTTATAATGAGAAAAATGTCAGGGATGAGTTTCACTTTGAATCCAACCTTGGTGTCTAATTTGATCCTAGTTATTGAATTCCTTTATTGAATTATTACCGAATTCTCTTTATTATTTTTGCCCTAATGTCTTAGTGACAGAACCTTTAATTCTAAAGTAACTCATAATTCCTTGGTAGATTTAAGATTAGAATTAAGCATTACCGTATAGAAATTCTCTTGTAAATTATTGTTTTGCAACTAATTTAATTGGTTTCATGACCTGCATCTATGTCTAGACTACAAATTCATGAATTTCTCATCTCAAGCATTCGTAAAGTCCACTTCCGTTTCAAATGTTGATCAAGCAATAAAAAGCATTAAGCACAGAGATGAGAAAAATAATTCAATAAACTCATTCATATAACAAGAAATCAAATCATAAAAATAAGGGTTTCATCTTGTTACACTCATCCCTAACAAATAGGGTTTAGTTACTCATGACAGAGATAAAAAAGATAGAGATTAGAGAATAATTACAAGAAGGATTCATCAATGATTCTTGATAAAACTGCTCCAATGATGTTAGAAACGACCGTCTTTGAGTTTCTATGCTAGGGCACAAGTCTCCCAACTTCCCAATCGTGAAAAAGATCCCAAAAACAGTGAAAAATTGTATTTTTATGGTTGCTGATGCGCGTCGCGCGTCCCAGGCGCAGGAAACGCGCTCCAAGCGCACCTGTACAGTGTTGGATGGTTGGAAACGTGCCCCAGACGCAGAAAACGCGCTTCAGCGCGCTTGGACAGTGCTGAATGGCTGGAAACGCGCGTTTGGCGCGCTTTAAGCGCTCAACATCTGCTATCCGACGTATATTGCATTTTGTGCCTCTTTCGAGTCTGAATTTGGTTCTGGTGTCTTCATGAAAAATGTAGCTATGGATCTTGGCTTTCATTTTCACTTGGTTTGACTCCAATTGGACATCTATAACTCCAGATATGGCGGAAATACTCTACATATGTCATGTTGATTTCTCACCAAAATTCAGCACTTCACTAAAACAAAGTAACAACACAAAACTCTGAAAAATCCCTACTTAATCAAGGAAATAATAACATAAATGTTTCATTAAATCAAAGAGCTAAAATCAACAAAATATATCAAATAACTCCTTAAATTAACTAATGATTAAAGATAAATAAGACTAAAAACAATGAAAAATATGCATATGATGAAAAGTCATCACAACCCCAAACTTAATCTATTGCTTGTCCTCAAGCAACAATTTATTTCAGATTTTGTGCAGTTAAAAGCAAATTTAAATTCAATTTCTCAAATCAAATCAATCTCAATTTTCAAAGTTCCAACTATTACAAAACATTCATCACGCTTGATGGTTGCTTACAAAAAAGCGACACAATTTGTACACTTTAGCACTCATTCATCAAGTTCAATTCTCTCTTCACACAATCTCACCAAAATTTCTCTCAAGTGTTTAGAAAGGGTTACGAATTTATCAATCAAATCCGAGAACATGCATCACGCTACCATAGGCTTGAAAAAATTCTAGTTAGCAATCACAATGCAGCAAACACATACACTTTTGGAGGACTTTCGAGTTGTAATGGGGTTTAGGTAAGGTTAGGACATTTTGGGATAGTAGTCTTTACTATTTGGAGTTCGGCATGCATTTTCAAATTATTCTACATTATTTTATTTTTCTTCACCTTTTCATTATGGAGATTCTCAAACATTGACAAAAGAACCAAGAAGATATTATTTACCAAAGTACACAAACTGAATTTTTTTTTTTCTTTCTTCTTTCTGTACACAAACTGAATTTTTTTTCTTCTTTCTTCTTTCTGTACACAAACTGAATTTTTTTTCTTCTTTCTTCTTTCTGTACACAAACTGAATTTTTTTTCTTCTTTCTTCTTTCTGTACACAAACTGAATTTTTTTTTCTTCTTTCTTCTTTCTTTTTCCTTTTTTTTTTTTTTTTGTGAGAATCACCACCCCAACCTTAAAAGGTTGCTATCCCATGAGCAACCACAAACTTAGAATTTTATCAAGACAAAATTTTTTTTTTCTACCTAACTTCAAGTAAGGTGATTTAATTAAAGTCAGGTATTTGAATTGTAATGTGGCTAGTAACCGAAATAAAAGGGCAAGGCTCAAATGGGCTAGCAAAGGGTAAAATTTTTATAGGGTAGTTAGAAAGCTCAAACGACCAATAAAATTGCATCAATGTATGCATAAATTACAAGTAATGCAAGTCAGAGTTAGTGCAAGTTCTGAAGGGATAACACATGTCTAGATAATCACACAACAAAGAATTAAAGTGTTTAGGTCCAAAAGCTCACAGCTAGGATAATAAGAAAGAGTATGAACTATCTAAATGATGTCAAACGTGCTACTACAAAATTTATTTAATTGCAAGACTTTGACAACCATGGAGTAATAAAAAATGCATGCATTAGTGAAACTTATCGAATTGAGCAATGATATGAGCAACGAAATAGAGTTTAAATTTCAAAATCCCAAACATAAAACTTAAGACCAAAAGCAAGTTGTTAATAATTCTTCATCATAGTGCACGTTTACACACAATTAGAAAGAAACAAATTCAAATAAAAAAATAAGATTGCAAAAAAATAAAAGTTACCTCTACCTGTGGATTGCCTCCCACGAAGCGCTTCTTTAAAGTCATTAGCTTGACGTCTCAACTATTGTCAAGGTGATATATATGACAGGAAGAACACATCATCCTTCTCACCAAGAGATACATATTTCAAGTGAGGTGGCAATTGCTTGAGTTCAGCCGATGGCGTATCTTTCTTTTTCTCTACATATTCATCTTCATTCCTTTTCAACCCCTCCCATGTAGTGGGGAAACGGGGGGAGTAAGATGGTGATGCTTCTAACATGGCTAAAACCTCTTTCACCTTCGGATCTTTACTTTCTTTAACAACATCTTGGGGTAGGCATAACACTCTTTCTAATGGCATAATGTGTCCTTGATGTTCACCTTCTTCATCGACTATCGAATTAAAAATCTCAATTCGGTTGCACCCTTCTCTTTCGTTTGAATGCTCCATGGCTTTTAAAATATTGAATGTGACTGTTTCCTCATTTACCTTAAAGGTTAAGGTGCCATCTGCTACATCAATCATAGCTCGCCCTGTTGCTAAGAACGGTCTCCCCAAAATCAAAGGAATGTCATTGTCTTCCTCCATGTCTAGTACCACGAAATCCACTGGAAAAATGAACTTATCCACTTTAACCAACACATCTTCCACCACTCCATATGGGTGTTTCATTGAGCGATCTGCAAATTGTAGCATCAGTTGTGTGTCTTTGACTTTTCCAATGCCTAGTTTTTTGTATATGGATAGGGGCATAAGACTCACACTAGCCCCAAGATCACACAGCGCCTTCCTAAAAGTTCTATTTCCAATGGCGCACAGGATTGAGAAGCTTCCAGGGTCCTTGAGCTTCTACGACATTTTTCTCTGTAGTATAGCACTACATTCTTCGGTAAGCATCATTATTTCACCGCCGATTTTTCTTTTCTTCGATAGAATCTCCTTCATGAACTTGGCGTATGTTGTCATTTGTTCTAATGCCTCTGCAAAAGGAATGTTAATTTGTAATTTTTTAAAATCATCAAGGAACTTACTGAATTGTTTTTCTGTTTCTTCCTTTTTTAATCTTTGAGGAAACGGAAGTCGAATTTCTGGTTTTGGTAGTGATTCCCCTTTTTCTACCACATGTTCTTCCTCCTTTTCAAGAGTGATGGCTCCTCAACTAATGTCGGTGTGACTGTTTCCTCTAAGTGGGTTGAATTAGAAATACTTACATTTTGTTTGGCTTTAAGCGGTACTTGTTCACTTACCTTGCCACTCCTTGTTGTCACGACATTGACATTATTTCGCGGATTCATAACCGTGTCACTAGGCAAATTTCCAGTCGTTCTTTGTGCCATTTGTTGAGCAAGTTGACCTACTTGACTTTCCAGATTCTTTATGGATGTTTTTCTGGATGACTCTTGACTCTTCAATGAAAGAACTTGTGGTTGTCACTAGTTTCTCCATAGCACTCTCCCAAGCAGAATTTCTAGGTGGGAATTGGTTTGTTTGAGCTCCTTGTTGACCCTGAGAACCACCTTGTTGATCTCTCCAAGAAAAATTTGGATGATTTCTCCAACCAGGGTTGTACGTACTAGAGTAGGGATTATTCTGCCTCCCGTTATTACTAACAAAATTCACTTGTTCTAGTTCTTCTATCTCATTGTCATCCAGTGCTTCACAAGCTCCATTTTTATGTGCTCTCCCACAAAAGTTACAACTAGTAAGCTTTAGTAATTTGACAAGGGCCACTTGGGGTTGTATATTCAGCGCTACCGTCTTTGAGTTTCTATGCTAGGGCACAAGTCTCCCAACTTTCCAATAGTGAAAAAGATCCCTAAAACAGTGAAAAATTGCGTTTTTATGGTTGCTGATGCGCGTCGTGCGCCCTAGGCACAAGAAACGCGCTCCAGGCGCGCCTGGACAGTGTTGGATGGCTGGAAACGCACCCCAGGCGCAGAAAACGTGCTTCATGCGCGCTTGGACAGTGCTGAATGGCTGGAAACGCGCGTCTGGCGCGCTTCAAGCGCTCAGCATCTGATGTCCGACGTATATTACATTTTGCGCCTCTTTCGAGTCTGAATTTGGTTCCGGTCTCCTCATGAAAAATGTAGCTATGGATCTTAGCTTTCATTTGCACTTGGTTTGACTCCAATTGGACATCTAAAACTCCAGATATGACGGAAATACTCTACATATGTCATGTTGATTTCTCACCAAAATTCAGCACTGCACTAAAACAAAGTAACAACACAAAACTTCGAAAAATCCCTACTTAATCAAGGAAATAATAACATAAATGTTTCATTAAATCAAAGAGCTAAAATCAACAAAATATATCAAATAACTCCTTAAATTAACTAATGATTAAAGATAAATAAGACTAAAAACAATGAAAAATATGCATATGATGAAGAGTCATCATTAACCATCCAAAAATATTCCACTAGAATGTTCTCCATCAATTCAACTCCACCAGAACATTTTTCACGCAAAGCTCAAACCTAACCAAAACCCCATAAGAAAATAATTTCAAAAATCCTTATCCCACATCTACTCTCAATCAAATACCAAATAATCTATCAAGACAAATGGTATGAAATACCAATTGGGATTGAACGCGTCTTTGTGTTTGATAACATTTAGTTTGAAGGAATCTCAATCGAATAACACATGGACGTTCTTGACTGGTCTGAATTCCTATAAATTTCAGAGTCTTTCTATCTAGAAGTCATTTGTGCTTTCTACTGCAAAGCTCAAACTTTACCTAATAAAGGTTTGCTTGTCACCACTTTAAAAGGGGTTGAAATCTGCCTCACTCCTGCAATTTTGGCTGAAATTATGCAGTCAACCATTTTTCAAAAAGATTGTTACTTTACCCTAAATGTCAAAGATGCAATTTTTATTGAGCTCTTCATTCTGTGATAACCACCAGCTTTGTATCTACATATTTTAAACCCCTTTCCAATTTCAACAATATAAGTCAGCATTCCATTCTTTCGCATTGTGGCAGTCACGAGTATGTCTCTGACAATGATGGCCTAATCATATATCACTTCCTCCCCAGCCAAAAACTCAACCTCCACTATATCATCATACAGAACACGATAACCTCAACCAATCGAGATTACAAAAGGAATATCATTTCATATGGTATGTTTCTAACCAAATTTTTTAAATATTCCAATGTCCTTCTAAAAATATGAAAAATCCTTCATCAAAATTTCAAAATTCTCTAGCAAAAACTTCTTTCACATGAAGAAAGATTCATCACTTCCACCAACTATGTAAATCCTTCGAGTTCAATCTCATTTCTCTCTTGGTTCCTCCAACAAAAGAAAGCCTTCTAAAAGAACAACCTCTTTAAACCCAAATACTCATAAATGTGGGGTTAATATTCCTCAAGAACGTTATCATTTTTAGCAAAGCGTTCTTCCTTTCATTACCACTCCATCATCATCCAACTCGCAAATGCTCATGCTTTTTGTATTCCAACACCACAATCACTTCAAAGTCATTTTTGCTCCAAAATTCATTTTGAATGAACATCTCAAATGGCTCCAGTTTTTTTCTCCCCGCCAAAACCCATATTTTCCTTGTTTGAAATTAACAAATATATTTCTTTTCCGGATTTGGACCTTTATGGTTACTTTATTCCTCAGACACAATCCATGTCCAGTACTCTCTTTGCTATTGGATTTGACTTTTGCCACACTTTCATCTTCTGTACTACAATTGTTCCTTCTCTACAGCTTCTCAATATGTGGATGAAGACCTTGTCCTCCAAAATACTCCAAGATAAGACACGAAAGAATATCCTAAGATTTTCAAAGCCCTTCGAACTATCATTGATAGACAAGTTCATCATGATATGGAGAACACAATTTTAAGGGGTTGGATGGGTATTCATTTAGCTCCCAATCTGGGACTTGAACCAATTCTTCCTAATTCGCCTCCTATTTTTTTGATGCCCAGACCTACCATATCCTCATCCTCTGATGGCTCCTCTCCATCTTTATCCTTTTGAAGTTGTATTTGTTTTGGATTCCTTCAACCTCTTTTTGTTATGACAAAAGGGGAAAAGTAGAAATTAGATTTAAGAAGTATTTTTTATCTCATTATGTACTTCTTTGTTTTACCTTTTTTTTTTGTTGAACCATATGTACGAACACTATTATTATTATGAATGAAGAATAAATATTTTTATTTGCCTTTTTCTTTATTCACCACAACAACATTAATATTTCAGAGTTCTTCTCACTGCTAATTCGGGTCAATGGTCTCGATTCCTTTTTGAGACTCAATAAATTAACTACATAAACATAAAGGTTTATAAAAAAATTGTTCACCACCAAAACTTATCCAACTACATTATAATTCCAAATTAAATCTCTTTCATACACAAAACTTTTAAAACCAAGTGATGCATTATTTATTTAAAACTAAATAAAAATGGAGATTTTCTAAACCACATATACACACACTGGACAATTCAAATCTTTATGGAAGATTTTTTTTTTTTATCTTTCAAGTACTATCAGTTCAACCATTAGAGCTAATAAAGTACTCTAAACGAGTTGCAAGCAGACTTCACCACTGGCAATAGTAATAATTTTCAAATTTGTATAAATGGTCAGAATTGAAACAACATTTCAGTACACCAATTCAAAATATTAATTCAAATATGAACAAAATTAAAACAAGGCAATGTTTCAATTTAATGTTGAAGCAAGATACATGTTTGAGAACTGAGTTTATAAAATGAATCTTCTTTGTTTCAGGCAATATATAGTACTGCATTGAGCAAATTTTACAACAATTATCACCAAACTACTTTGCAAAAAATTGAGAAAATCTTGAACAACAAAGTCTGAACATAATTGACAACAATAATGACAAACTTCAAACAAAGTTTAGACTTGAAATTTTGAAGAACATTGATACAAACAATTGATCCTACTTTGAACATCAAATACTTATAAAAAAATTCAAACATAATTATTATTTGAATATTGAGCACTTATACAAACAAATATTTATCTAAGTGTGATATAGTGTTAGACGCATACATATCATCTTATTTAGAGTTAAACACGTACAAAATAAACTCTTGTAATTTAGTCCGTGAGTGACTGCTGTTTTTGCTCAATGTGTTGTAGGAACAATCAGAAGGTTGGGTAGATTTTACTGAGTGAGATTAAGTGATTTTTGTAATTCAAGTTAAATTACAGAAATCCTTCATGTGAAGGTACCGGATGTAACTAGACAGGTTAGTGGTGAAGTAGTATAAAATTCATCTTGTGTTCTTCTTCTTTCTTTTGCTTTTTTTTTTTAATTGCTTTGATCACCAAGTCACAATTAAATTTCAAAAATAGTTTTAACAAATCATAACACAATTTACACCTCTTCCTTTTTATGTTATTGAAACTTCAATGATGTCTTAATAGTTCCAAATTCAGGCAGACAATGTAATACTATGAATGGTAACATGAAAGATAGCTATCACATCAGGCCTATGTGTTTAGCATTGATAGTATAGCTTTCTTAATCAATCATGATGCAGAGGGTTTTGTTTTAGGTTAATAAGCCTACTTGTATGACATTACCTATTAGATTTTTTCAACCATAACTATATTTGTTAATTATTATTATTATTATTACGACAAAATTTAAGTGTATTTTGTTATATATTTTTCGTGTAGTTCTTAATTTAATCAATTATAAGTTAGATTTCAAGACAATTTATTTGAGTCATATATACTTATACATTTTCCAAAAGAATTGGGCCTTGATGACATTAAATTTGCTTTGAGAATGTCTTGTTTGCTAATAACCTAACCAAGAAGATGGTATAGGCTGAAACCTACTTTTAGCACATGCCAACATATCATAATAATCTACATGGTTGAAGCAATCACGGAAATCAGTAAAAAGCTTTTCAAACACCCTCCATTGAACTTTCACTGATCTAGTGTAAGGGTATCGAAGATAAACCTGCAGAAAGTTATTGCAAAATTAATTACAATTTCAGAAAGAAAGAAGAAAAAAAAAAACTTGAAGAAAACTTATTTAATAGTAGCATTGTTGTGATTACAATTTAAATTTTTTTTTTATTGTATATTAAATAGTAAGAAAATTTATACACAACTTTAAGGTTTAAGTTTAAATTTAAGATATGATATCTAATTTAATAATATCGATATTTTTTAGTTAAGTTAGGTTTTATGAAAATGGTAATTTAAATTCTAAAAGTAGAGTAATGTTATACTTTATTTTAAAAAAATAAAAACAAATTATACAATTGATATTACAATTATTGATTTAAGTCATTAATAAAAGAAAAATAAATAAATAAAATAATATTGATAATTGAGAGAATGAATTACATTAAATATTATATAGATTTACATAATTAATTAGATAAATAATTAATTAATTAATTAATTAATTAATATAACTAATTAAATAATTTAACTAATCAATTAAGATATTTAATAATAGACAATTGAGTGAATTATACCAAACAATAATATAAAATTGGTTTGTTATATGAGAAAGCATAAAGGATAGATTGATACAAAGAATTTAAGTGGTCATATAGTAAATCTTTTTAAATTTAACGGTCTTTATAATTGTTACACCATATAACAATAATAGATTATCTAAATACAAAATGTAAAAGATTAGGTAGTGTTAGTGTTTCGATGATTTTAAAAAATTTATTTTCATTTTATTTAACCGAAAGAAGAAAGACATATATCATAGCAACCAGTAAAAGAAGATCCGTCTATTTTTTTTTTTTTTTACTAAGATTGCATGCTTTTTCACAAGTATAATACTCTCTCAATTGCTTAATACAAGAAACAATAAAAAAGAAAACAGAAACTAAGGAGTTTATATAAAAGTAAATTACAATTATCGGTTAATTTTGAATTTAAAATTTAAAAGTATTAAGTTATTTTTTTAAATTATTTAATGTCAATCAAAATATTGCTTAAATTTTCTAATCTTCCAACTAATTACCAAAAAATTATTTTATCTAACATTAAATAATTTGATGAAACAATTTAATATTTTATAAATTTGATATCTCACAATATTTAAAATTTCAAATACCCAAAATAGTAATTTAATTATGTAATGATATAAAATTGAAATGTGATTGTAAATCTATCCCTAATATTAAATGTTATTTACCATCCATGTGTTGTTTACCATCATGTGAGTTTATATTTCTAATCAAATAGAGGTATATAAAAAGAATTCTAATGATTATTAGTACACCTAAAAATGAGTTTTTTTTGTTCTTCTTATAATAAGGATCAAAACACACTAAAAAATTTCTTAAAATAAGACTAGAGGTACGGAGCGACTATGATGGTGTGAAACAAGATTAATGGTATATGGTTTAGATTTTTTTTAAAAAAAATAATATTTAATTGCAGTTTTAGTTTTTTTATTTGTATTGAATTTGGTCTCTTTATTTTAAAATATGATAGTTTTGATCCTCATTCTGATTTTTTAACTATAAAATGGTGATGTGATATGTTTTAAATAACGTATCATATGATATGATGATGTAAAATGATTAATATTCATGAAATTACAATAAAATCATATAAAAATTAATTTTTGACTTTGAAATTTTTTTATTTTTGTAATTTAATTAATGATATATAGATAATTAATGCATCTAGACGAGTTCTATATTATGAATTGTATGTCACATTATTTGAAATATGTCAAATCGTTATTTTTTAATTCAAAAATTTAAGTGAGAGACCAAAACAATTGATTTTTAAAATAAGATGACTAATTATTTGAATTGGTTAAAATCGATGGACCAAAACTACAATTAAACTTTTTTTTTAAGAGTATTAAGACTCAAATATTTGCTTCAAAGTCTCTCAAACGATTTCAATTTTTTTTAAGAAAATTAATACTCGATATTTGAAATTTAAACATAAATTCTAAAATGTTTGAGCCCGCTTGAGAGGTAGTATAAAAAATACATATTATACTAACTTAAACTTACATCCCCTTCTTGTGCAAGACGTTTAAGCAAGCAAAAGGTGTGCTGGTTTTCTTCCAAATTATCAACAACTGCAACCCAAATTCAAGATGCAAGTTCATGGGCTACGTCTCTTGACTTGCCACAAGCAATGAACTGATCTTCTAAATGAAAAACAAAAAAGGGATGATCAAAGTTCTAATAATAATAATAATAAAGAAAAATGGACACGCACCATCAATATAATTGAGTTTTAAATTGTCGTCTAATAAAAATTGAAATAGTTTAGTTTTTTAAAAACAATAGTTACAATTTATGTATACGTAACAACACGATTGGTTTTTACGGTGTTAGATTTAATATTATGACACATTTTGTTGGTGCTCAATGAGCGCTTAATGGCTCATAAGGTATTATCTACCTTAGACGGAAGTATTATTCTCTCATCTTAAAATTTTATTGAGCAAAAAAAATTATGACATATTTGATAACTTTAATTGCATTTTCGTATACAAAATCCATCATTAGATTCAAAGTTACTATCAAATATACTTTTTCTATTAAATTTGACATTAATTTAAAATTATTTATTATATCAATGAAATATATCAAAATTAACTTGATTAATAAAAGTTATTAACATGTTAATTTATTATAATAATAAAGTTTAACTATAACTTTAATTCTCATATTTCTACTAATTCACGAAATTAGTCATCTTATTTTAATAGTCAAATAATTTTAGTCTCTTTCTCTAATTTTTTAAATAAAAAATAGCGACGTAATATATTTTAAATAACGTATCATATGATACGATAATTAAAACAATCATAAAATCTAAACAACAATCCAACTTATATAAGAACAAGATAAACCAACATAAAAAAACAGCATAAATATATATATATATATATATATACTTCTATAATCTATATATATTAATAAAAAATGCTATTTTGATATGGTTTATTTTACTATCATTTTTACCTTTCAGAGTTTTTTCTTTTAAAACTATTCTATCACATTATTCACTTCACTTTTATAACTTAAAGAGAGATTTTCTTTTTTACAACAGAAAGCTAAAATAAATTATATAAAAAACATACAATAATTTAAAAATACATTTTTTATTTATAGATGAGATGATATAATTACTACAAAAAAAATACATACATAATTATGAGATTTCAATTTGGAATATATATATAACAATAGAAGTAAATAGTGTGGGAAATAGCACACTCACCAATCATGGTTCCGTGAAGTATTCCACTATGAGGAGGTATAATAGAAAGTTGAAGTTGTTCTTTCAAAAACAGATAACCGTGCCCAACAATCTCGTCTACTTGTATATCACAATCATATGCCAATATATGTTCACTTATATGTAAGGCCATGAATCTCCTAAAATCATTACCATACAATATCAATTTTATGAAACATTTAACTAATTTAATATAGACTATAAACTATATTATACTTTATTTTCTCTTACATGGAATACAAATCAAAATTAATATATTTACTCTAAAAACAAAAAAATAGTATTTGAAAAGTTAATATATCTTATCTAAAGATTTATATACTAGATAAATCAATTTTTCAAATTTTCTTCTTACTTATATTTCATTTCAGATGGAGTATGATACCTACCTCTTGGCTAAAGAACTTTGAGGAATGGATTTGGGCCATGTTTGAGCAGGATTGATGAATGGATAGATGTGAAAAAGAGCTGCTTGCCAGAAGCATTCGGTATGGAAAAGAGAAGCCCAATGCTTATTCACACATGATATTTGAGCCCAATCACTTACTTTTGTTCTTATGAATATCTCTATTATCACATGATTTGGAAGCTTCTCTATATCAATTAGTATCTCTTTTGAAATTTTCCTCTCCATAGAAATTTCTTCTTCTATGGGTTCTATTCATACATAGAAAATAGAATGAAAGTGTAAATAGAGCTAGGTTGGATGAAAATGAGGATGGTGTTCCAAACACGCATCATTATTAAGATATATATGATGATGGATATGGTTGGTTGAAAAATTATTGAATATTATTTATTTATATATTTATTATTATTATATGGGGTGATGTTGTTGTTGCTATTTTTCCACCTAACCACGAATTATTTTAATTTGAACCAAAACTAGAAAAGCAAAACAAATAGTTTACTGTAATATGGGTCCTCATATATTTATTTTCACATCATCAGCCTTTTTAAGTTCACCATCTAGTTTCAATACATTATCATACTTCTGAACAATTTTATTTGATATTTATTTGGATCCTTGTATTTTCCATTTTAGGCTCGGATTGAACTCTAAGAGGGCTCAAGTAACTTGACAAGATTTCAAGTTTAAATAATGAACTATATGTATACAATCTGTAGTTTCATAAAACCACATCCAATTAGCATTGGAAAACAAAAATGTAGATCCAAACACATTAGTAATCTTAATGCATTAAGAAAGATGGAAGCTTTATAGCTTTTACTTGAATTCCATGTTTAAACCAAAAAAAGGAAGTTATTTGAGATTATTTCTTCACCCCTCTCTCTCTCTCTATGTTTTTTGCTTGATCCAAATGATGCATTTTTTGAGTGCGGAGTTTAAACAACAATAAGCTAGGCATCTTATATCAAAAGCTATATTGAGCACAAACTATATCAATATACAATAATGAAAATGAAATCAATAGATACAAAACAAAAAGTAGCATTTCAAATAATATATCACAATTCACAACAATTACATATTATGTCTTATCCAATCTATTTCTTCATCTCTGTATCGACGGCTCATTGAGTATTACTGTTATTGCAGACAAGCAATGAGACTTAATCAACAGATCAATGCTCATCAGTAAAGCGATTGAGCTCGTGTAAACACAAACACTCCTCCTCCACCAACAGCACGACCCAAAAGCATATTATCATCCAAATAACTCAGGTAATATAGTCCTCCGACCGATTCCCTACAATCCAAAAGAACATCATGTGCATAATTTTCCAATAAAGACACTAATTATGTCAACAAAGTGGCTCATCATATATATACCTTCCTGGATCCCTCACAGGGAATTGAGCCTTGAAAGAACGAAGATATTGCAAGATCTGCAGAAGAAAAGCACACTGTATAAGTTAACCATTATGTTGTATACTACCATTGGGTGATTCACATTATACATATTACCAAAGTTTTAGATTTGATGCAGAAACAGCTTTGTGACTTAAGTTATTGATGTCAATGGTATCTTGTATCGAATGCTAGTAAGACAGCGCATTCAAATGAAACAGATAAAACTAAGGTTGATTGACCTGTAAATTTATAAAAGATCGTGGTAGTATTGCTGGAGCTAACAGAGCCTGCACCTGTTCACTAATATTTATATCTTGAACTGTGATCTGCCAAATATGAATTGCACAATTGTTATAACATCCAAAGAAGGAAATGTCATATTCATACCATAATATCGAAATATATGATAATTTTTCTCTCAATCTTAGTGATGTGGAAGTGAAATTTTAGCGATCAACATCATAATAACAAGTCAGATTATACACATTACGCCAAGCATTTGCATTAGGCTTCAATAGTTTTCGAGGAGTAATAGTAATATGCATAAACCATATAATAAAATTTGGAGATAGGACGTGGAAAAAATGTTAATACTTATAATGAACATCAAAAGCAAAATTGAATCATTGAACAAACCTTTTATTAACAAAAGAGAAATTATGTATCATGTACTAAAAATACCCAGTCTGCTTATAGATCTAATGTATCTCAACCAAAGTAAATAACATGTGTTGTGGAAACAAAATGATTACCTCTTGAAACTGAAGGTAGATATTACGGACAGATACAAGAGTAAACTTGGCAGATACAAGCAAAGTAGCACCTTCTTGTTCCTGCATAAGAGCAACAAAGCTCAAGCATAAGAATCTCATCAAATTTTGTTTTTCCAACTATCTATGGTTAGGTTAGGTGTTAGCCAGAGAAAAAAAATGTGCAACTCCTAGAAACAAAGTAACTGGCTTTTATGCTTTTTGACAAAAACTGTGAAATTCTTAGTAAGCAACAACATGCAGATCACAGGTCTTGAACTTACTCAACGTGTCTACTGCAATGGAAGCTTAACTGTTAAAGCACATGTCATGTTCAAGTACATTAATAGTTCTTAATCCATTGTTAATTTTTTCCTAAGGATGAAGTATACCTATGCAATGCAACGCACTTTCAATTATATGAAAAGTTACCACTAGTAACAGGAACAAAAAATTACATTTTTTGCCATGAATTTTAAGGGGTTTGTTTACTTTGTGAAAATATTTCCTATTTTCATTTCCTAAAGTTTGTGTTGATTTTACTTGTTAATTAAGAGGTAAGAGACTATTGGAGTGAACAATGCATCTTTGCTAACTAACATTTTATCTTCTCTCCATGACAATGGTTCACTTCAAGAGTCTCTCATCAAGGTAAAATAAACACACATTTTAGAAAATAAAAGTACAATATTTTCACAAAATAAATGGGGTCTAAGAGAGCATAATAAAGAATCAATTGAGGAGTAGCTAAACTCTGTATAATAGAAGAGTGAAGTATGATCACAGACTAACAGTTAGTTAGAGAAATCAAAAGTCAGAATTCCAAATTCTGAACTTTTCATAAGTATGAACTTCATTGCAGCCAGCTAAAGAAAAAAGTAAAAAGTAAAGGAAAGACATTGTTTTACCTCTAACAAATTTGGAATACTCCATTGAACAACATTACGAATAACGCCTCCATCGGTGTTACCACGGCATTCAAATTTCTGAAATATCTGTCCAACCTATCTCGACATGGAATCAAACAAAGTAATAATAAAATGGTTAGAGAATAACAGGAAAGACTACAATAGCATCGATTGAAGCAAAAGATAACCACAGAGACCTTCACAAATGCATTTCACAGATATAATAATAGTTGTGAACAAGCATAGTACCTAACTTGTAGAAATCATTTAAATGAGAAGACTCCCGAGGAAGCAAGGTACGCATAAAAAAGTTGGAGCTCATTTACTTTGTGAAAAAAAATTCTACTTTCATTTTTCTAAAATTTGTGTCAATTTGATTTGTTAACAAAATTATAAGAGACTCTTGAAAACAACTAGTATGTTATGTTAAAATCCACACTCTCGTGTCATCCCTTGAGTTAGTAGTTGAAAGATGACAATGTTAAAAAAGATGCAATTGTTGAGTTGAGGGAATCCAGGTTAGTAAGTATACTTGAAAGAAAGGAAGTGTAGCAGCAGCTTGGAAGAGAATGAGAACATCAGAAGCAGAAGTATATTGCAGGCGCCATGTTCCATCCAACTTGTCCAAATCAATTGGCTCACCCTTGTTGCTCCCTTCCACATTCACCTACCAATGCCATTGAAAATAATAAGCAAGTACTCCCTTTGACCCTTATTATAAAAACACTCACTTTTTGAGATTTTTTTGTCCCCTTAATATAAGGCATTTTTCAAAATTCTACCTGCATTACTGAATTCTTTACGAAAATGTCCATATCTGATTTACCATTTGACGAAGGTAAATTCTTTTTACATATGATGATATCAATAATTATAAGGGTATTCTTTACGAATTGTTTTCTTAATATCTAAGAATTTTGTATAATAAACGGCATAGAGAGTATGCAAGAGAGTAGTAGTACATACAAGAGCTTCTTCTATAAAAGAACGTTGATGAGGAGTTGTTAAGAGGCCTCTTTGTGTGTCTTGTAGAGAGGTCAAAAGTTCATGTTTTTTGTTCTCTAACTCTGAATCATATGCCTTCACTTCAAAACCAAATCATTAATTAATTAATACATAAATAAGAACGGATAACTAATTAATAGATAAACCATCATTCTAGTCTTTGAAGGCGTAGGTTGTTGTCTCTTTAGTCCCTACCTCAGTCAAAAATCCAAATTAATCATTGAATCGTCAAAATACTTCATGAAACATACAACTTACTATCATAAAAGTCCCTGAAAGATAAAATTTATTGTCAAAATAATCACGACAGTTATAACGTCATAAACTAAACTGACCGACATTTTGATGATTCCACTAACTTGGGTTTTTTTCTGAGTTAGAAACCAAAATAACAACGTCATATGTTTTCAGAGACTAAAATGATGGTTTACCTTTAATTAATTAATTAGAAAGGGAAGTAACTAACCTGGGGAGCAGATAGCATGGCCATGGAAATGGAGAGTTTCTTACTAACATTGTAATTGTAATTGTTGAGTCTATGCTTCTTGCTAATAGTAGTACATAGTGGTGATGATGGAGGGTACAAATACAACCCTAAATTCAAACCCAATTCCATTCCCAAACACTACAATTGCGCAACCTATATATGTTTCACACATTATTACTACTATCTTCTAAATTTAGGATTATATATATATATATTTATATGCCCGAAAAATAATCAAACAGTTAATATATGAACCATAAGCCAAATAAAATAAAATTAAATTACCTTTATTTTTCCCTTTGCTCAACTTCCGCAGTGCCAAGCCAAGCTTCTTCTTCTCGGAAAGGAAAACCCCACACATACGCTCACATTTTTGCCATCACACAGTTTTTATTTTATTTCTTCTTTGTGATAATATTGTTATTTCTTTTTGAAATAAAAATGTTTATTTGTATTAGAGAAGACTACATGTGTCAAAATTGTCGTCATTAACTCTTCTTATTTTCTAACAAACGAAAGTCATTAACTCTTCTTATTTTCTAACAAACGAAAAATTACACAAAGATGTGATTATTGCCTAAATGTCTTTTATACATTTTGTTTTTACTATAATGTAATTAATATTCATATTAGTGAGTGTGATAACATTTATTGTTGGTATTTTTTATTTTAAGAAAACACTTTTAGAACTAATAAAATACTATAAATAAAAATATTTTATTGAGGAAAAAAGAAAATAAATGTTATATTAATATTATAAAATGATAAATAATTTAATTCTTAGAAAAACTATAAATAAAACACTTATTATGAAATAGATGAATATATATTAAATAAGTCTCCTTAATCTTACTGATTTTTGTTTTTCCTTTTTATATATAGTACTAGATGGAGAATGAACAAAAGTAAATTATGCTTATTATATTTAATGCTATTACAATATACCCTTTTCATTAATTTTAAATTTACTTTTTTCCTATATAACTTTTTTTCTTACAGAACAAATTCCCATGAAAAACAATCTTAAAATATAAAAGTTGATATGATTCTTAAGAAGAACAGTTCCTCTAAATTCACGATCAAAATATAAATCATGACTAACCTTCATGTTAATTTATTTCCATGACCAACCTTTTTATATTTCCATGTTAATTACTTTCACTTTCAATTATGAGTTTTGTCATTTTCTATTTTCTTTTTTTTACTTTTCTAAACTATTACATTCCTCTCAAAATATAAATCATTCTAACAAATATACATGAATTAAAAAAATTAATTAATTTCAATGTCATTCTAAACTCTCGATTATTATCATCTCAATATCAGTTTATATTTGATATAAATATGCAACCATCTCATTCAAAATTGAATGAGAATAGCACTGGACACAATACTGGTATGTTTACATGTATAACTTTTCATTGTTATTTTTTGTTTCTTTCTAAACATAATCTAGCCATGAGTACTCAATAAACAATTCAATATTGCTACCAACACCCTCCAAATTGCTATTCACACCCCTCAAAATTAAAAAAAAATAAAATGCTCTTCCCTTTATTTCATCTTCTTCATAACATTACTTCTTCATAACATCTTCTTCCTCTTCATTCTACATTCTATATTTTCATTGTTGTTCATTCTATCATCATCAATCATCATCCACCATTTTCATCAATCATCATCCACCATTTTCATCAAACATCTTCATCAATCATCAACCAAGTTCATCAAGTTATTATCATTGTTGTGAATCAAGTAAGTAATAATCATTCTTTGTTTTTGTTGTGTTATGTTGTTTTGTTTTATCTATTTAAGAATACAATGCCTGAAAATTGAAGAAAAGTAGTTTTCATTTTTGATGAAGAAGACAACCTTCGTTGCCCTAAACCCAGAAACGTATGTGAACATAGTTCACGTACGCAAACTAGTTTTCAAAAACCCAGAAACGTGCAAAAATTTCAAATCTAAACCATACGTGAACTCAGTTCACGTATGTGTACGTGAATTAAAATTACATACCTTTACGTGAATTGAGTTCACGTAAATGAAGGAATTCAGTTCACGTTCACATACGTGAACTGAGTTCACGTAAGGTTTGGCATTCAGTTCACGTACGTGAACTGAATTCACGTAATTTCTAGATTTTTGAACTGCTTCTGTTTACATTTTTTTAAATGATTTTCGTTTTGCAGATATGGTGCGCACTATGTTTACTGACATAGAGGGTCGTGTTATACTTAACGAGGGCACTTCTAATGCGGAGTCTAATGCGAACAGTCATCGTATTAGGCCAACTGCTTTTGCAAGGGCACAACGACGACGAGTACAGCGGCAACAGGAAGAAGCCCAACCTGAACCCCAAACAGCTGATATAGATGAACCTCCACAGGATGTTGGATATCCTGGTGGTCCGGTTGATAGTTATGTCCTTAGGACATTTGGCGATCATGTTGCGACTCGACTCTGGGATGGCGAGGTAATTTTCTCAATCAAATTAAGTTAAATTATATTTTTTAACATTTATATTTAACATATATTTTTTGCTTAAATAATTTCAGGATCGGGGAGAATTAAGGGTGTTCAGCAATGGGAAAAAATTAAAAGAAGCTGTTATTGAAGACGAAGAGGTTGAGCAACTAGTTAAAAGCTCGGGATTGTATTCGTTACTAAAATGCAGCTATGAAATGATTGACAAAGGGATCATTTCTGCATTCGTAGAGAGGTGGCATCGTGACACCAGTAGCTTTCATCTCCCTATTGGTGAAATGACGATTACTTTGGACGACATGTCATCTCTGTTGCATATTCCCATTACCGGTGCATTCTTCAGTGTTAATGTATTTAACAAGGATGAAGGTGCAAATATATTGGCAGAGCTTCTTGGAGTTAGTCACGGTGTTGCTTATGCAGAATTTAATGTGACGCGGACAGCCACGGTTAGGTATAGTTGGTTACTTGACGTATACCACCAGCGTTGTCGTGAGCAGCGTTGACAGATGATTGCGAGAGCATTTCTGTTGTTTTTGGTCGGTTGCACACTCTTCAGCGATAAGAGTGCATACGAAGTTAGTGTTGCCTATCGTGAGTGCTTCTGAGACCTTAATTCTTGCGGGGGATATGCATGGGGTGCAGCTGCTCTTGCTTATCTTTATGAAAATCTTCGAGAAGCCAACATGCATCAAACCAGAATTGTTTCTGGGTATTTGACACTTTTACAAGTAAACTGTATGATTGTTTATTGTGTTTATAATTTTTATTATTAATGGTTCTAAACTAATGATATGTTATTATATATGTGCAGGCATGGGTCTATGAGCATTTTCCTACATTATGTAGAGATTGTTGTAGACTTTCTGCTAGTTATGTTGAAGACTATCCTAGAGCACTTAAATGGAAGCCTAAAAGGGATAAGGGTTTGGTTCTTCCATTTAGGAAAGCTCTTGATGTTGATGAGGTCTGTTGGACACCATATGAGGACCATCGACTGAAGCGGCCTTTCGAAGATGTATCTTTATTTCGAGGGTGGATACGTTGGGGTCCGAAGATGTATGCTCATCTGCCAGACAG
>NC_021165.2:70433030-70433587 GCF_000331145.2 Cicer arietinum | reverse complement strand
TATTAATGATATTTAATTTATTTTTTATTACAGCGTCGAGCAATACAAATTGCTGAAGAGCTGACTGGCCGGCAACTGATATTACCTGATGGCATGCCACTCATTAATGAGTTAATTTTGATGATGCAAAGTCAGAGGGGTGGTGGTAGAGATTGGACGAACACAGTACCATATCGTAGAAGAAATAGAAGGACTTAGGATTTATTTATAATGTTTTGGAACATGGTATTTTTGTAATTGATATGTAATATTTGGATACTTTTAGGTATTTTGGATACTTTAGTTTTGGATATTATGGGTACTTTCGAATCTAATATATTTTAGATATTTTAGTTTTGTGTACTTTTGGATATTTTGGGTACTTTCGAATCTGATATATTTTGGATATTTTAGTTTTGCGTACTTTTGCATGAAAGTATTTTCATTTTACAACATATTCATTGTAACATATCCATCTAGTTTACAACATATTCATCTATACATATTGAATGGAAATATTTTCAGTTTACAACATATTCATCTATACTACATGGAAATATCTTCAGCCAATGTTGAAT
>NC_021165.2:70427693-70432951 GCF_000331145.2 Cicer arietinum | reverse complement strand
TTTAAATAAACCTGTTAAAATAATAAATTTATAATATATTAAAAATGACATTAAAGGTTAACAAATGCATAAAATGGGAATAACTATCTAAGTGAAAAATTAAATACCTGCACAAAATGACAGTTATTAACAAATGCAATAACTATCATACGATGATCTGAAATAGGTGTTGGTGGTGGACTGCTAAGTGGAAAAAATGTTTCTGATTGGTTAAGTGATAATGCGACGAAAACCAAGTTAAATTTCGAAGCATCCACATATTCCCACCAAGATGGGTCAGGCTTGGTTGATTTATCTCTTTTTGATATCTTACTTTTGCCTTTTTTCGGTTCATCCTTTGTTTTAACCTTGTCAACAGGTGGACACATCGACGTAGTCGATGGATATGCAATCTCACGTAATTTACCTCTCAGTGCAATTTTTCCAGGTACATCAAGTTCATCAAACTTTTTCACTATCACTTCTATTTCATGTTTCACAGATAATTCTGAAGGTTTACCCGATCCATCATCATGAAAAGTTAATTTAGTCCACCAAACATGAATAACATCTAATGGAATAGAACGAGGGATCATATTATACCTGACCATCTCACATGCACAAGGTAGACCATGAGTTCTCCTAATTGTGCAGCGACATTCAGACTTATCTATACCTACATACTTCACGCGATCAAACTCTGCCGCAATGTGATCTATTGCATTTTTTGACACAACACCACGCAAATTGGCATACAATATGTTACTATGTCGATGGACCTTCTGAATTATGCTATTTTCAAATGATGTTATTATCTCACTGTGTTGTAATACAATCATGCTATTGATGGTTTCCCAAACACTGCATATATCACTAATGCTATCTTGTAATATCCGTTTCAAACTCCAGTGCGCCGACTCAGCCCTTTGTCTTGTAGTGTTCCCAAAATGCATAACTCTATTAGTCCATGTAAGACCCGTAATTTTAAAGTACCATTTATGTATTTTTGGTGTATTTTGGATTTTGGCTCGGAGGCTTTTAAGCCAAAGTTAATAATATTTTGGAGTTTTATAATCAAAAAGATATTTTGATGCCAATTAAAATTTCTCGTCGATAAATAAATTGAATTTAACTGCGTTGAATCCTTTATGGAGAATTTAACGGATCATTTAATGCGTTTCGGGTGAAACGGTAATTTAACAAATATCTAGATTTTGAGATATTTGTTAAGTTATATTTATTATATCTATATATGTTTGGTTGGAGGGAAAAAGAAAGGAAAACTAGAAGGAAGGAAAAGGAAAAGAAAATAGTATAAAAGGAAGGAAGGAAAAAGGAAGAAAGGAAAAAGAAAGGAAAGAAAAAGAAGTCTTCTTCCTCTCCCGCGGCCAAATTTCTCTCCTTTCTCCCATTTTCATTTTCGTCGCTTTCCTTTCTTCAAAACTAGTAACCCAAGGTTGGGGGAGAGTTAGATCAAGGTTTTCGCAACTCCACTCTTCCTCTTTGATTCGAAAACGAAGAAAAACGGTTTTTGAGATCCAAACACAAACCCCTCCGTTTCTTCTAGATCCAAACCTCATTTCTCGAAGAGATAGAAGGGAAAGTTGCTCACCACCACGCTACGGTGCTAGTGAACTAATTTGGAAGCGGCGTTGCGAGCGGAGATTTTACCGGAATTACTCGCGGTACCGGAAACGCACGTTAAAGCTAACGTTGAGGTAAGGGCTCCTTCCAAACTTCTAGCTTGCATTAGGGACTTATCTGTAGTTGTGTGGGAAGGAATTTGTTAGGGTTAAATGTATCGATTTGGGGAAAAACGAAACTAGTGCGTTATGGGTAAAAACCTTAGAGTTAGGTTTTGTTTATAATGATGAATGTTTCGTGGTAAATGAAATTTGATGTATCTGGGTGTTATGTTGGCTTTGATTTGTGTTCGTTGTATTTGGCGTGTCCATACAAGATGTTTGTTAATTGGTGTGGTGGTTGTGAATTATGGTTTGAATGTGAGAGTATGTTTGAGTTTGTTTCCGTGGAATTTGAAAACCATTAGAGATAAACGAGTATTAAAAATGGGGAATCTTTTAATACCTCGGTTTACTTAATGTGCATTTGAGGAAAAGGTTTAAGTTAACTGGGCGTTGAGAATGGGGAATCTCTTAATGTCCCGGTTACTTAACGATCGTTTTTGAAAATCGTTCCGGTAAATGAGTGTTAAGAATGGGGAATCTCTTAATGACTCGTTTACTGAATATTTTGTGTGAAAATCGTTTAAGTCAAAAGTATATTAAGAATGGGGAATCTCTTAATATGACTGTTTGCTTAACGTTTTGTTTTGAAAATCATTAAGTTAAATCGGTATTAAGAACGGGGAATCTCTTAATGACTTATTTAATTAATGTTGTTTGAAAGTCGTTTAAGTTAAATGGGTATTAAAAATGGGGAATCTTTTAATATCTGCATTTGCTTAACGATTGTTGTGAATGGAGTCTGTGTATGCTCATGCATTTCATTTGGTAAATTGTGTCGACCCGTGATAGGTGACACCTTGGTAAACTGTATGGACCCGTGATAGGTTGTACGTTTGCGATTTACATTTTAGTAAATCGTGTTGACCCGTGATAGGTGACACCTTGGTAAACTGTACGGACCCGTGATAGGTTGTACGTTTGCGATTTACATTTTAGTAAATCGTGTTGACCCGTGATAGGTGACACCATGGTAACTGTACTGACCCGTGATAGGTGGTACATTTACGATTCCCGCTTTTTCTTTTAGTAAATCGTGTTGACCCGTGATAGGTGACACCATGGTAACTGTACTGACCCGTGATAGGTGGTACATTTACGATTCCCGCTTTTTCTTTTAGTAAATCGTGTTGACCCGTGATAGGTGACACCTCGGTAAACTGTACTGACCCGTGATAGGTGGTACGTTTATGATTTACGCATTTTAGTAAATCGTGCTGACCCGTGATAGGTGGCACCTCGGTAATTGGTACTTTGGCCTGCGATAGGCGGTACAATTATGATTTACGGCCCTTCGAGGAGGGTTTTGGTTTGGAATTCCGAGTCCATGCATTTTGGCATATACGCATTGCATTAGGGTGCCTGGCACGCGAGTCATGTTTGATTTGAGTTTATGATTGAGTGATTCGAATTTTGATTTATCGTGATAACTGAGATGAAGGTGTTAAGTGCTATGTGTTGTGTATTGTGTGTGAGTATGATGGTTATCGAACCTTTGTGTGTCGTAGTAATCGCGTAGAAATTGCTAAGTGTTAAGTGGTGAACTTGATTAGGAATGACTTAGGTTAATTCATGAATTTTTGGAAAACTGATCAGGGAAATCGATTTCCCAATCGATTGGATGGGTAAACAGGGACTTGGCCAATTCACAAAATCGATTAGCCAATCGATTTCGAAAACAATTTTCAAAGGAATCAGTTAAGAAATCGATTGCCCAATCGATTAGGCCTTAAGTCAGGGGCTCAGGAACCAATCAATCGATTTACCAATCGATTGAATTCAGCCCAGGATTCTGTTTTCATTAAGAATCCCTCACCAAATCGATTAGGAAATCGATTGGCTCGAAACCAGGGGCTCAGGAACCAATCAATCGATTTACCAATCGATTGAATTCAGCCCAGGATTCTGTTTTCATTAAAAATCTTCACCCCAATCGATTGCCCAATCGATTGGCTCAGTGAAAATCCTCATTTTTAGTTGTATGATTAATTGCTCATGAATCTATCCATGTTTTGTTTTATCATGTGTTAATTAGGAGATCGAGAACTGCATTTTACCTTCATTTTCATTGGCAATGTAATGTATGAACTTTTCGCACATTGAAAATCCTGTTAAGGTGCATGCTTAGTTAAAAAGTTGTTTTGAGCATTCAAAAACTTAATTGCTATGTGTTAACTGTTATTTTCTGGTTGGTGACCCTTTACACTATTGTGGAAATCTGGGCTTTGCCCTCAGATGAGAGTCAGGACGGCCCTACTGGTTCGTACCCTACGGACAGGGATGGAGATGGGAACGCTTGACTGCTGTTGTGTTAGGAGGATCTCACGGGGCGCGTGGAGATTACTCAGGGTGTATAGCTTTTTGGTAGGATGATCAGATTAGGATGATGTGTAGGGACTAGGTGTCCTTCTGTTTGGATTGGAGTATTTTTAGTTTGGGAAAACTGTATTTATACTATCATTGTCAGTTCGACTTCTTATGTGAATGGGTTCCATGTACCATTTATGGTTATGTAAATGTTTTGGATTTATAATTGGAGAAACCTTTCCGCTGCTTGTAAATTTTAATGACTCAGTTATTTATCCAAAGGCATTTCTTTATCTATTTCTCTGTTTTAGTTTAATTACTTTTAAAAAAAAAAATATATACCCTCGCTTTGAAAAACAGGGTGTTACAGTCCACGCCTCAACAAATCTTTCCTTGTGAGGAATTAACCACTGGTCATGTACATAATCATTAAAGATAGAAGAGCTACTACAAATTCCTTCAAAGTTAGCCAAATTCATGTAGTACCGAGTCTCATCATAACTGTAAACAAGAGCCTCCCATGCCTCCATTATTTGCACCTGCTTCTTTTTTTGGAAAAACAGTCATCTTGCACTTCGCTTCCACATTTTTGCATACATGAAACAAGCATAATAAATTGACCGCCTTTGGACAAACACATTCAACTGTGTTCACCAAAGCAAGATCTCTATCAGTAACAATTACTTCAACTTCACCACTTGTAATTTGTTCTTTCAACATTTGTAGTGCCCATGTAAAATTATCAACACGCTCAGACTGTAGATACACAAATCCCACACAAAATGTCATTTCTGTAGATGTAACACCAATAATTTCAAGTAATGGCATCTGATACCTACATGTCTTGTATGTGCTATCCAAAATCAATATTATGTGAAAATTATTTACAAGACTGATAGCGTCTGGATGAGTCCAAAAGTTATCCCTCAACTCATTTGAACCCTCTACTTTCCTATATCGATAGACATATTTGTCGCGTTCCATCAATGTCAAAAGATGTTGCATTTCTGTTCTATTACCTCTAAGTGATGAACGATATGCTTGACGTGCATTGTAAACTTGTTTTATTGTCGTCAAACTTGTAACATTATGATTCTTTATTGTCATCAATATGTTTCTTGGTTTGATCATATTTTTCGTCATATCACCAAGTACAACTTTCTCTTCTTGAGACAATCGGCCTAAGAAAGCATGACCAGTCAGTTTTTTGGTCAATTCGTGGTTATG
>NC_021165.2:70418564-70427380 GCF_000331145.2 Cicer arietinum | reverse complement strand
GGTGCTAAATACATCAGTCAAATCAACCATAACATCTTCACCTCCCTTGTTCATAGCGTCATTCATTGCATCAAAATCATCATACATTTCATCGAAATCATGTTCCAAACAGTCATTCATATCCTCAAAATCAGGTTCCAAACCTTCATACATTTCATCACTATTGTCTTCCCCTTTGTCCACTTATCTGTATCCAGAACAAAGGAAAACTAAATTTTCAATTTTTTTAATAACATTTACGTGAACTGCAATTCACGTAAGTTTACGTGAATTGAGTTCACGTATGTTTACGTGATCTGAAATCTAGTAAACGTGCGTGAACTCAGTTCACGTAAACTTACGTGAATTGCAGTTCACGTACATAACTTATTTTTCAAACTTCTGCTGAGTACGCAATTTCATATCACGTACATGGCTTATTATTTAACATTCAACGATTACGCAATCTTAGTTCACGTAGGTGTACGTGAATTCAGATTGCGTACAATATGAGGATTCAAGTTTCAAATTCCATTGATTACGCAATCTGAGTTCACGTAGGTGTACGTGAATTCAGATTGTGTAGAGTATGAGATTTTTAATTTTTTAAAACATACGTGAACTCAGTTCACGTAACTCCAAAACGTACGTGAACTGAGTTCACGTAAAATCCCCAGATTTACAAAAAAAATACGAACCAAAATACAGAGCAACAAACATACCTTTTTATGTAGTTTTAACCACAATGTGATTATCAAACTGATGTGTTGTAGGTTATGAGTGAGTGATGTAACTTTTTAATGATTTTGAGTATTGGTTAGTCAAGTATGATGGCTTTTGTATGTGAGTTATGAGGTGTGATGAAAATTGATAAATAGGAGTTATGAGATAATAAATGTGTAATATTGATGACAGGAGCATTTTGGGCATTTTGATTTTTTTTTAATTTTGAGGAGTGTGAATAGCAATTTGGGGGGTGTTAGTAGCATTATTGTAAACAATTTTGTCATTCCACAACTCTTATTTTATTAATAAAGAATTAAAATGGTAAAATTAGAAACAATTTCACATCCCCAAGTTTGTGTCTCACAACACATGTCAATATTTCATATCTCTTGGCTTTATAAGGTCGATAAAACTTTGAAAGATGAATCTTCACTAATTTATGCATAGAATCTTGAACCACTTTCATGGAGTCTTGTACAGATTTAAGATAGACGGAGTATCCGTAATTGTGTATAAGTTAAATCCATAGTATTTTTCGAGTTCAAATAATTTTCCACTATTTATGAAAAAAATGAACACAATATTTATTAAAAATGAATTGTCTTCCACCAAAATTGAATAAAAAAAGTCACTTTATAAAAAAATTAATTTTCATTAACTTAACTAAAATAATAAATATTCCGTGCAAAGTACAATATACTTGTGAGTTGTTGAGTAACGAAGTACTTTCCAAAGGTAACCTTCATTGATATAGCAAAATAAATTAATGAATGAAATAACCACAAATAATATTTGTAAAACAAAAGAATACAAATTATAGAGAGATAAAATTGAAAAAATAGTGAAATTTTTTATTGATATTACAAAAAAAAACTTATAAGCGATCGCTTACATATAAACCGAGTGGCAAAAAAAATGAAAGTGATATGATAGATTGAAATATATGCCATTGGGTTACTAGTAAAATAAACTAATTGACATTAATTGAAATATATTTAAATATTTATTATAAAGTATTATTAAATTTTTAGAGAAATTATTTAAATATAATATTTCAGTTTAAAATTTTAATAAGATATTCATACATATATACTTTCATTCATCTGTAAAAATATTAAGTTAGTATATATAGATATATATTGATTTATAAAAAATCAACTTTATTTTATATAAAATATTCTCTAAATTTTATTTAACACATATAATATGATATAATACAACTATATCATTTTATGCATTAGTAACAAATATATGTCGTATAGGATTTTTAAAATATATTATTTATTCACATTTTTATAAAAGATATTTAAGATACACACTAATAATTAAATACATATATTATTTTTTAATTATTTGACAAGTCATCATAATCTTTAAATAAGTCATGTCTCATACTTAATTTATGCAAAAAATAAAATTAGTATATTGTAAGTATTTATATGTTAACTAATTGATTAATTAAATATATTTTTTAATTGATGACAAATATTTATCATAAATAATTTAAACAAAAATTATAACTAATGTAATTTTTCAAATTTTATTCTGAAGATATTCAAGAGACACATTAATAATGAAAAACAAATTTTTCTTTTAATTATTTAATTTGTCAAAGACGTTTTTTTTAACTAATTGACAATTTTTTTTATTTATATTTATATATTTTTTCAACCAATTTATATTTATCTATTTTTTGGGTCTAAATTATTGTTTTATTTTATTTTATTTATTTTTCAATTATAATTTAAAAATATACGTAATATATATGAGTTATAAAATAGTTATTACTAATATATAAAAATAAATAAGTTGATATTTGAGGAATAAATAACAAATTTTTATATGAAATTAATAGTAGGTAACATTTTTAAAATAATAATATTCAAGAACAATTTTTTTTTACTCAATCAAGAATAATGTTAAAAATAACAATAATCAAAGTATTAGAAAAACTTAAGATTCTGTAAAAAAAATAAATAAAGAAACAATAAAGTAACATAGGTTAAATCTTAAATATAATGAGATAACTTAATAGGAAATAATTTTATTCTTATGAATTATTTGTGTCGATGAAAGTAAATGATTTATGAATAAAATTATTATTATTATTTGGCATGCTCAATAAATTATTTTATTGACAAATTTATAATTTAATTTAATATCTATACTTATTAGGGTATGCGAGCCAAAAGAAGCAAGTTAAATAGACGTTTGTGGGTGGGAGGTGAATTTATTTATAAGAGTATAACTGGGTATATATGATTGAATATTTTACTTTGACTTTTTTTTTATGAGACAATCAATGTTATGTTTGTATTGGGTCCCAACCTTCTTATCACTACTCGGTCAAAAATTAAATTATATTGATGAATTATAATCATTCAATAAAATTATAATAGATAAATATTTGTTTAAATAATTGAATTGAAAATTACTATTATATAAATTATATTTATAAATTTTGAGATTAATTTATAATTATTATTAATTATAAATTAACATAAAAATTTATAAATATAATAGCTTTCAATCATAAAAAATATTGATATTGATATGATATTATTGAAGGATGTAATGTTATGTAATCACCCTCTATATATATATTAGAGTATATGAAAGTTGAATATTTGAATATACTTATTTGAATAATATATGGAAGAGTGAAATATCTTACGGGGACGTGGGCAAATTGGTGTAGTGGTAGTACATGTTTGGATGATATTATTTAATGAATAAAACATAATTTTTGGAATAAAATTAAATGAAATTAATATAAAAAATGAGTAATAATTGAAGACGCACACATACGGTTAGAAAGAGAAAGAGCGTCTTCCAATCCATTTTGCCAATACATGATACATGTGTCCGCAGCGGATCATCATTTGCTGTTTGTAATTGTAATAATAAATCTAAATCACCACAACACACAAACCCACTCTCACATCATCACCACCACCACCATCACATAAAAACATAACAAGAACTTTCTCAATTCTCTCTCACTCTTTCTCTCTCTCTTCACTCTCTTCCTCTCTCCTTGGATCTTGATCGGAACCCTTGGGTTTTGATCCTCTACGTATCTTTCTTCTCAGATCTCGAATTCCATCTCCGATCTGAAAATGCCTGCCGTTTATGGAGGATCTCGTATGACTACCTTCGAGGACTCCGAGAAGGAGAGTGAATACGGTTACGTTCGCAAGGTGTCAATCGATTCATTCATTTCAACTTCTCAATTCACTGCACGATCTGTTTTTATTTATTTTTTGTTCAATTTTATATCACAACGGTTACACTAATTTGTTGTTATCGTGATTGATTCATTGATTCGTTCATGATACTGATTTGTTTCACTAAATCTTCAAGTTGTTGTTGCGTTTTCCGACTCTGATTGTTGTATTTTGGCAAATTAAATACAGGTATCTGGACCTGTGGTGGTTGCAGATGGAATGAATGGGGCTGCTATGTATGAACTCGTTCGTGTTGGTCATGATAATCTCATCGGTGAAATTATTCGATTGGAAGGGGACTCTGCCACTATTCAAGGTTCTCTTTCGAATTCTAATACATGATATCATTTTCTGTTCCTTTTGTTATTTTTTAGTGATTAAATGATAGTGTAAAACAATTTTATGCTGTCATCCAATCAATAATCATTCAATGTGACGCATCATATTGTATACTTTTTAAATCAATGATAGTTATTTAATTATTTATTATCTTGGCGAGTGATTATTGGTTGCTAGTGTAAAACGATTTTATACTGACAGTGCTTCTCCTTTATTATTTAATTCTTAATGGAAAAAACTCATTATTAGTTGTATGCAATTTCAGTTTATGAGGAAACGGCTGGGTTAATGGTTAATGATCCTGTGTTACGTACACACAAGGTTGGATTCTGTTATTCTACATCCGTTTTTTTCTTAATTTTGTTTGTATTTGTTGCTGTGTGCTTTGTTTGATAAGAAAAGTATGTCTTAATAAACAGCCTTTGTCCGTGGAGTTGGGACCTGGAATTTTGGGAAACATTTTTGATGGAATTCAGGTTTGTTTTTCCTCTATCAACATTCAGTTAATATAGTTCATATCTGACTTCAATTGCCGGCCGACTAATTCAGTTGATTGAAATTTTGAATATTTTCTATCCTAACAGAGGCCTTTGAAAACTATTGCAAAAATATCTGCTGATGTCTATATTCCTCGTGGTGTCTCTGTTCCTGCACTTGACAAAGATACACTCTGGGAATTTAGTCCGAAGAAAATTGGTACATATTTTTGTTCCATTTTATTGTGAAGTTCAATACAGTGAACAAGTATTACACGGTTCATTGTTCTGATATTCTATTTTATTACTGGTGACAGGTGAAGGAGACCTATTAACTGGTGGAGACTTATATGCTGTATGTTTTCTATCCAATTAGGTTAGCCTGTAGTTGTTATTTGTAAATTTTTTTCTGAATCTTTGTGTGGATTATTTACCATTGCAGACTGTTTTCGAGAACAGTTTAATGGAACACCGTGTTGCACTTCCTCCTGATGCCATGGGAAAGGTTACCTATGTAGCACCGGCTGGCCAATATTCCCTGAAGGTTTGTCATTTAAACTTATTCTCTATTGTTTATTTAGTTCTTTTTCTGTTAGAAGATCATCCTTAAGTCCATTATTTCTTTTTTATGTTTAGAGTGATGTTTGCAGCCTCTCTTTCTCTGTGCTTCACATATATGTTTATTATTATGGCAGCTTTGCCAAGCTGAAATGTATTTATACACATTTTTTCCTGCATTCTCGAGCTTTTCTATATCTTTTGTAATATATGGTTATATTATTTCTATTATTTTAGGACACTGTGTTGGAACTTGAGTTTCAAGGTGTCAAAAAGAAGTTCACCATGCTTCAGGTTTGTCCCATCTCTTTTTTTTAGTTGCTTTATTGAAGTATTGATCTTCCTTATCCTTCATTATAACTAAATCTACTGTACCAATTTTCAGAGTTGGCCTGTACGTACACCAAGGCCTGTTGCATCAAAACTTGCAGCTGATACTCCTCTTCTTACTGGTCAGGTAAGCTCAATTTTTATTCTGTGTCTTATGTATACATGTGTCTGATAATTTCATGCCTAATGACTTCTGTTTTGCGTAGCGTGTTCTTGATGCCCTTTTCCCCTCAGTACTTGGTGGGACTTGTGCCATTCCTGGAGCTTTTGGTTGTGGCAAAACAGTCATTAGTCAGGCTCTTTCTAAGGTAATTCTATCCTAACACACCATGTCAAGGCACAATGATATGTAATTATACAATGTTTTCAATAATTCACCAGACCTCTTAATTATTCCTTTTTTTACCCTGACAGTATTCTAATTCTGATGCTGTTATTTACGTTGGTTGTGGGGAACGTGGGAATGAAATGGCAGAGGTATGCTTCCTTTTTAGTTATTCATACCAAATATTTGTGTTTGCTATTATGCGGCTGGTCAAACCCTTCTAATGATTGTTCAGGTTCTGATGGACTTTCCACAACTTACAATGACATTACCTGATGGTCGTGAAGAATCTGTCATGAAGCGTACAACACTAGTAGCTAACACTTCAAACATGCCGGTGGCTGCTCGTGAAGCTTCAATTTATACAGGTGATTGCTTACCTCCTAAATTCTAAAATTTATTTTTGTTCATGAGTTAATCTTTACCAGTTCTCTCCTGTTGTCAATATTCGGCATGTGAAAGTAGCATAGTATTACAATGAGTAGTGTTTCTCAGCACTGTTATTTCTAGGCAGTAAACTTTTGTAGTTAATCTGCTTAGTGTAAAAATTAAGTTGGACCTTAATTATGCATCTTGATTTGCCACTTTATACTATGTTTCTTAATGAGCTGAAATTTTGTTATATTTGCTGCCCTAAGATTGAGATAGTTCCACATGATGTGTGCTACATGCGAACTTCAATACTTTTGATCTTTTATTTTCTAACTATGTTCTGTTTTCGAATCTCAGGAATCACTTTAGCCGAGTATTTTAGAGATATGGGTTACAATGTCAGTATGATGGCAGATTCAACATCTCGATGGGCAGAAGCATTGCGTGAAATCTCAGGAAGACTGGTGAGAATTTAAATTATGCGATGACAATTGTTTACCAGTTTCTTTTGAAAGAGTTTGTTTCTTCTTCACCATATATTATTGTTGGAGCTTTAGTTTCTGATGTTGGATTTTACTTATCAACTAATGTAGAATAGACAATTTATACATAATGACTAATGAGACACATGAGGAAACATGGACATTGATCATTGTAAATTGATGGGATTGTTATTCTCCACAGGCGGAAATGCCTGCAGATAGTGGATATCCGGCTTACCTTGCTGCACGTTTAGCCTCTTTCTATGAACGTGCCGGGAAAGTAAAATGCCTTGGAGGTCCTGAACGGACAGGTAGTGTAACAATTGTTGGTGCTGTTTCTCCACCTGGAGGAGATTTCTCAGATCCCGTGACATCTGCAACCCTCAGCATAGTTCAGGTAACACTATACTCTCAAATATATGTTAATCATAATAGGGTAACTTCCAGCAAAGAAATTTTGCATTACGCTATCTTGCTGATTCCCATAATTTACCAAAACCATGTGTTGAGTGTTGTCACTATGGTCGCTCTGGTTATTTCTTCTTCAACTGATTCTTTGAGAACTTTCATTTGTCATGTAAGTTGACCTATTGCTACTTGGCAGGTTTTCTGGGGATTGGACAAAAAGCTTGCTCAGAGGAAGCATTTTCCTTCTGTGAACTGGCTTATTTCTTATTCAAAGTACTCAACGGTAAGTTCTAGAGTTGGATTCTGTGTAGCTCGTGTTCTCTCTTAAGTTGTCTTCATTTGTAGTGGATATAGTTTGTGCCTGAACTCTATAAATTATCATGATTTTTAATATTTTCTATGGTATCATCAGGCACTCGAATCCTTTTATGAGCAATTTGATCCAGATTTTATAAACATCAGGACAAAGGCTCGTGAAGTTCTTCAAAGAGAAGATGATCTAAATGAAATTGTCCAGGTGTGTTCCTTGCACGTTAATCATCTTGATTGTTGGTTAAAGAAATTTTCCCATGCACTTTCCTAGTATGGGATTGAAAATTATTCAACTTTTTTTGGAAATAGAGGTGGCATCATAAATTTGAGGACAGACTATTAAGTAATATTTGGTCTAAACCTGGTTTGCATGATATAGTCCATGTAATGGATAGTCTTAAGTAGAGCTTTAACACACTATTCTTAATGAGGTTATCGCTGTGTTGTTTGGACAAAGTTTGTCAGGACGTGTATGTACTTATTCTGTAAGTACTAATTTATAAACTATACTGGATCTTCACCGACCTTTGTTTGTTCCAGCTTGTGGGAAAGGATGCTTTAGCTGAAGGAGATAAGATCACCTTGGAAACTGCAAAACTTTTGAGAGAGGATTATCTTGCTCAAAATGCTTTTACGCCGTAAGTACCCTTGTAAATTGTTAACTTTGACACATCATGACTCTTGTTAGTCTTTTTATTTTTTGTCTCTTATATTGGTAACTTTTTGTGTGTCTTCAATAGATATGACAAGTTCTGTCCCTTCTACAAATCTGTCTGGATGATGCGCAACATTATTCATTTCTTCAATTTGGCAAATCAGGTATGGTGGTGTAAGGAATCAAACAATGATTCTTACATTAGAAAAATGAAAAGTCCATCTAAATGTAGGCATGTAGGTTCAAGTTAACTGTCTCATCTCTTCTATCCTTCACACATAATCTATGAATTGTTTGCTTCTACATGGTTTGCATTCTTGGTCATAGCTCAGCCAAAGGGTGTTATTACTTCAGCCTGAAAAGAGATTTCAATTAGATGGCTAAGTTGCATTCAAATTTTAGATCTTTAACACAAGACTGGTTAAATGTGCAGGCGGTAGAGAGGGGAGCTGGCACCGATGGTCAGAAGATAACTTACACCCTCATCAAGCATCGTTTGGGAGATCTCTTCTATCGTTTAGTGTGAGTAATTGTAGTGCTACCCTAGATGACTTACTTTGACATATAAAGTAGGTCTTATTATGTTTGACTGTTGTTATTGCAGGTCTCAGAAATTTGAGGATCCTG
>NC_021165.2:70404366-70418114 GCF_000331145.2 Cicer arietinum | reverse complement strand
CTGAAGGGGAAGCCGCATTGGTTGCCAAATTTAATCAGTTACATGAGGACTTGACTAATGGTTTCCGTAACCTTGAGGATGAAGCCCGATAATTGAAGTGATAATTGAAGATTGCGAGTTTGCTAAATTATTGTGTTATTCCTGTAGTACGAGGCAATCTAGTATCCCGTGGGAGCAATATCCTGAGTGTTCTCAGATTTGGCTGTTTGATTCATTCATATCACATTTCTTTCCTTTCTTGGTGCTGGTTTGGCTTTTTGATCTAGTTGTAGTATGTGTAGCTATAGTCATGTCTTTCAGTCACCTCCTTTTTTTTCCCTCAAGAATAATAGACGAAACATCATCCCCTTTCAATATGTATTTATGCAAATAAATTTGTTTACAACATGAAGTGCCTGCGGGCATGTGGATTCTGGATTCATTGATGGAAATTTTGGGGACATGAATAGACTGAACCATGTGGCAGTGAGTATTTGAATTTGAAAGATGTTACATGCCATGCTTTCCCAGAGACAATAAAACTTAGAAGCCTTAATATTTAAAAGGGCATTTTATATTTTCAACCCCTTTCCTTCATGTATGAGCGATAGCATTATATTTGCCAATAGCATAATTTCACTTTATTTATCTACATAGAGAGTGAACTCTTGTTTATTCTAAGGCTGCTGCTTGCTGCTGCACACATCAACGCACTGTTGCTAGTCTACGGACTTGTCAGCGCACTGTTGCTGTTAAGCCAATTGTGTGTTATCTCACTTGCAATCTTTTGGACATAATTTGAAACTTCAAAGAGGTGACGAGTGTTATCATGAGCAGTTAATAGTTAACGAGTTTGAGTAACATTTGTTTTCCGTGACTGCTGTTGTGAATTTGTATGTGAAATGGAGGCAAATCAATTAGCTTTTTTGCATATCAGTTATGCATGTAAGATGTTAGTTATTTGCCCCGTGAAATGAAAGGGGAAGAAGTGATGCTTCATGTGAATGATGAGGATTGCAGAGTTGTTCGGTTAAAAGTTGCAGCTTTTAATGATGTTTGAAGTAAAAAAGAGTGCTATTATAAGTTGAAATGTTTTGACATTTCATGATGCTGTGGCATTTTGCAAAGAGGTTAATATTGTAACCAAACAGTGTAACATCAGTCAATTAATTGCATGTTAACAATGATAATTTAAACATAAACATAGAAGAGAGAGAAGAGAAGATACTCTTGGTTAGAATTTCATAAACAAAGTTTATTTTTGCTAGTGTTACAATAAATATATATACTCGAAAATAGAAAAGTTTAAAGTACTCTTACTACTAACATATAATAACAATATTAACAATATTATCTAACACCTCCCCTCAAATTCATGATGCATTAACAATGAACATTGCAAGTTTGTCAACCAAAAAACGAAAACGTTTAATAAAATGCATCTTTATGAATAAATCAACAATCTATAAGAAGGAATAAACAGTAGAGTAATAGTTTTATGTTGAAGATGATGACAATCAATCTCAATGTGTTTGGTGCGTTAATAAAATATTGAACTATGAGCAATTTGAATAACACTTTTGTAATCGCAGTGCATCGGAGTTGGTTCAGAAAGAGAGATAGATACTCATATCAAACAAAAGTCAACGCAACCAAATTATTTTAGTAATAATGGATGTCATATCACAATATTTAACTTCTGTAGAAGAATAATATATAATGTCGTGTTTCTTACTCTTCCAAAAAATAAGATAGTCTCCAACAAAGATTTAAACTATGTGTTAGACTTATGATTTGTGAGGTCACTAGTCCAACCAGCATCAGAATAAACACATAACATCAATGAGGACAGTGATAGAAAGAGAAGACTACGAAATTGAGTTCCCTGAAAATAACGAAGAATGTGAAGAACAATTGTCCAATGTACTGTAGTGAGAGATACAACAAACTTGTTGGTCAAGAAACACAAGAAATGAGAGGTTTGAATTGTGTTTACAGTTTTTGAAAAGATTTCGATTGACTTAAAAAAACTGAAGTGATAAAACTAAAATGATAAAATAAATGACTCAAGAATTTTATCCTGATTCACTACTAATTTAGTAGCTACATCATGTCCCTTCCTTTGAAGGATTTAATCCATTATATTTAGAACTTACACTTGAACACTTGGTTAGTCACAATGGTTGTGTTCAATCTTCTCACCTTCAATTTTTTACCGTCAAATTGTTGAGGAAAGGAAAACCACTACCAGACTGAGTTTACAAGTTCTAACAAGTCTTCTCAACTTTCAGTTTAGTGTCGTCAAACTGTTGAGGAACACAATCAACCACTACTGAGCTTGATTACAAAAAATGAGTGTTTGTGGACTTCATAATTTTCTCTTTAACTAGAGGATGTTTATAGAATAAGCCTTTAAATTTTTCTTACTCAAACACTAAGATAAATTTGACAATTTTTTAACTCAATGTTTTTGTTTGCTGATTTGAGATTGTTTCAGTTTGAAAGTATGTTGAAAGTTGTAGTGATCGGTTGTGCTATTTGAATTTAGAATCGGGTATTATTTATAGAAGTCTTTGCAGTATTGCCTTTGTCCTTCAAATTATGGTTGAATGTCCTTCAAAGTATGGTTGAATGTTCTTCAAAGAATGGCTTTGTGTCCTTCATGGTATGGTCTGTTTTTCCTTCAACATGGTGCTTCATTGTTCAATTCTAGTCGTTAAGCATAAAACTGAAACTTAGAGTTTTTCTAAGTGTTTTTGGAATTCAGTTTTATATGAAATAAAATGTACTGGACCTAGAAGTATGAACACCAAAGGTAGTGTTTCTTGATCAAAAGCAGGAACACCAGAATCATGTTTTCTTGACCAAAGGCAAGAGCAACCAGAAGCATGATTACTGGATCAGAGGCACAATTACTCGACCAGAGGTAAGAGCAATTAGAGACACGATTACTAGACTAGAGGCAGGAACACCAGAGGCATAATTACTCGACCAGAGGCAATGACCAGAAGCAGTATTAATTGACCATATGCATGGAGTAACCAAAGGCAACAATTAGAAGTAGAAGTAAATTACCAGAGGCAGACTATCATAGGCACTAACTATGTGAGAGCATTGACTTTTACTAGAGGCATTGACTTTTTCCAACATTAACTTTTTCCATAATGTTGACTTTCACCAGAGGCAACTGGTTAGAGGCAGTTTTGACCAAAAGTTTGATTGCTTCCTTAGAGGCAGATTTTTCTGAAGTTTGTTTTGCTTCATTAGAGGCAGACTTTCTCAAAGTCTATTTTGTTTCATCAGAGACAAACTTCAATAGATGCACTGAGAGAAGAATTTAATCAGAATCAGATGCAGTATTGGCAAACCTTTTTGTACCACTAGAGACAGAGGCAACCTAATATTTTATATCATCAGAGGCAGTGTTTTAGAGGTGCTTTTTCATCAATTTTGAATGCGAAATTTTCATGACTTTTTGACCAATTCATCAAAGGATTATATCATAATATCCTACAATGTTGTTTGTGGTCTTGGAACTGCGCACTTAAATAAACATTAGTGTCTAAAATTGTTTCCACAAACTGATTTTATTATCATCAAAACAAGTAGAATCTTTTGTACTTGAAATCAATATTATTTTTGACCGACAATATGAACAACATAAGCAATATTAAGTCTAGTAAACGTAAGTACGATACAAAGTGGGATCCAGTAACGGAGTACCATCAGAAGGAGCATATTTGACATTCAACTCAAGAGGAGAATATTGTTCCAAGTTTTTATTGGACTTACTAGTTTTCCAACTTCAGTGTTAAGTGTTGTTGCTTCTCATCACTAGTGTTGTAATAGAAGCATCAACTACGATATAATATCTATTTAGTTTGACTTATTTGAATTTATCTACCAACATAAGTATTTGTGATATTAACCGTGACGATACCAATGGACTTGTTAGTTTTTTGAAACAACATTATCAAAAATATTAAAACAGGTGGGAAATTTTTTGAGAAGCATTTGATAAAACATACAAGGAAGACTCCATGTTATTAGTATCAAATAATTCAGCTTGATCCATTGAACTAGTAGCTTCAATTTAAGAAGCTAAGGTTTAGAACATTTTACGTACCTTAGAGCAATCAACATATGAAGAGGATTTCAAGTAGTATACATAAATAATATGATAGGAAATTAGAGGCAGCCAACATCTTAAAAATAAACTGAATTTGTATACTCGTTTTTGCTAAGAATTGTGAAGATTAGGGTGAGTCACCAAACGGAAAAGCTTTGAAAATTTGAATACCTTTGATTCATTTCTTCAATTTTTCATTGGGAATTCAGAATATATAACAAGATACAAAAACTAGTGAAAATTAAAAATAAGAGAAATAAGAAATTACAATTCAAGCAACACGATGATTCACACAGATTCTTCATCTTGTATTATTATTGGGTTACCTTTTATGTTAAGAATAGTCTTTTTACTTAAATTGGTATTAGCAGTTTTCTCAAACAACGAACTATTTGGTTCAACTATTACTAAAATTGATTTTAAATAAATTGATTATAGTTAAAAGAAGTGTATTGAATATAAATAAATCTATATTTAGATATATTTATGTAAAAGTGATTTGAACAAAAAATTTCAATATAAAAATCACGTAATGACTTACAAACTACAAATTTTAATTTCAAGTTAAAATCATTTCTACTATGTAGTACCCAGACATGCCAGGCATCACTATTACTTTTTTTCATAACATCCAACATTACTCATGTATGTATTGACACATTGAATTATATAATATTACAATAAACACCACTGATCATAAATGTGACTTATATGATTTATATTACAATAAAACACAATGAATTATACAACATTCTCATGCAGCTTATATATTATTTCTTAGATCTGTAAAGAAAAATGAATTCTTCTGAACTTACACCAGATTCATTAATGTCATTTTAGTAAAATAAGCATCCCTTTATTGTATATTTAAAAATATGGAAATTTCATTGAAGGCAATAATAATAGCATCACTTCTCCATCCTTAGAAAAACAATAAATTTATACCATCAGATATATGGCTCATTCCAAAACAAAATAGAGTTTAATTTGAATGCACTCATCATATAAAATATTTTACACTGTCAACAAATCATTTTAAAAGTAATTACCATACAAGTCAAATATTTTTAAATATCGGATGGTTATAATTCACTATCAGCGTAAAAACTTTTTACACTGACAAATATAAAGTAAATTAAATCCAACAAAATATAAATATGTAGTGAAAACTATCGTTACAGCATATGGTGTCAATGTTAAACAAACAAAATACAATTGACAGAGATTTGCCTTCTTCGTACTCGAACAATTCCTTGAATCATCCAGGACCAACTTTAGGAATATCATAATGCTCACTCATGTTTGCGAGATATTGATTGAAATCCTGAATTCTATCGCGGTGAGATTTATTAGCGATCTTCGCCAATCTATGAACATCAAGTTGCTCCCTTTGTTCTATGTACCGCCTCTCTGCTGGTGTAAGATGATCATCATAATGAGCAGGCTTGTCTTCTCTGCTCAATTTGCTCCCATCGTTTACTTCCTCATCATCATTAGGATCTTTAGCTTGTTCTGTACTTCCACCTACATCAAGTTACAAATACTAACTTCAAGTTAGAATCAATTTTGGACCTCCAGAATTGATTTTACCTCTACCAAACTTGAAACCAAACATGCCCTAAGGAATTAAGAACCAAAAAGAACCATGACTTCACGAGCAGTTCAAAAAATCAACTATGCACAAAAATTAACTTTATTGTTGAATGTTGCCATAAAACGATGTCTATTGTCCCTTATACTTTTCCATAAAGAGAAAAAACCTATGTTCAAGTAAGGTGGAAAGTGAACCAATTCAAAATTTAGAGATTCATAATAATTATTATTGAGTTTACCCTAATAATGATTAACTGTCATCACTTCATCTTCACCAGAATGGTGTGTTCTTCCAAAATTCATGCATATTCTCATCATAAACTTTTTGGCCAAAGGCCAAACATCTTATATGACAAATAAATAGAGTAGCATTGACATGTTCAATGTCTATTTGGTTGGAAGGGAATGTAGGGGAGGGGAGAGATTACTTTAAACTCTAATTGTTTGGAGGCGGAGGGGACCTGAGTCAAGTTTAACTCCCCTCCAAAAGTGGGGAATTTGGAGGGGAGAAAATATTTGTTTAAAATTTAGACTTAAATATACTTTTATTTTAGTTGACATTCATTATTAGAATGGTGAAACTAAACGCGACTCATATATAAAATCCCTCAGCCTTCCCTCAATTAAAATATTTCCCCTTCCCTTCATTTTTGTTACGTGAACAAAACCTACCCTAAAGTTCACACGTTGGAGTCAATCTCATACCCAATAAAACACAATAAAGGCAAAATATGAGAATTAGCTTAAAAAAATCGATTATTAATATAAGAATCTAACCAATTAGTAACATTTGCTTACAAAAGAAAAAAAAGAGAGAATTTGCTTATAAAAAGAAAAGTTCATACAAATCTAACTAATTACTAACATTTGCTTATAATTTTTTTAAAAAAATTTCATAAATGATAAACCATAAGTTTAATTGTCATGAAAAATATTTACAGAGCCAGTACATCACAACCATTCACGGATTAAAGATAGTTACGGTAAAAGTCAAATATCTCAAAAAACTCTCAAACAATGTGACGGTTGTAATTCACAGATAGTAAAAACTCCTTGCACTGACGATGTATATGAATTAAATCCATAAACCATTGCAGCAAAATATGTAGCACATCAAACAGAACCATTTACTACCTATTTTAAAAGATATGATTGTAACGTGTAAACAAGAATCAAGGCAAAAGTTTCAGCATCCCTAAAAAATCAAACACCATAATAAGCTATTTTACTTGGCTAGGTTATGTAATTACAAACCTGTTGAAATTTCATCTTCAGCAGCTTGCAAAAACTGTTCTTGATTTCTTTTGTTCTTCTTTTTCTTCTTCTTAACTCCACCAGCCACATCCAATGCTTTTCCCTTCAACTTCAGTTTACCCCCAACAACGTTCTCGTACGCCGACATCTCTGTGAATCACTGATACTAATCAAAATTAATTTCATCAATTAATGTTTGGGGAACTTTAATAACAAAACCCTAACTTGACAATAAGAATAAGAGAACATCGATCGATTTCAAAATTAGGTTTTAGAGAAGCAAACATAAAACAGATATGAAATCATGGAAAGATTGTTTGGGAAAACTATTGAATCTATTGATTAGGGGAATTAGATAGATATATCAAATCAACAAATGAAGAAAAATTAAGATAAAGTATGTGAAAATCGAAACCTTTAATCGAATGGAACAATGAAACGCCCGAAATTATTTTTTCAATCAATTCTAGTATAATAATGGTGTTGGCTGCAACTGTGGGTTTATATATATATATATCCATTTTTTTCAAAAAAATATATATATCCATTTTAAAAAAAATATATATATATATATATCCATTTTTTTAAAAAAAAACTAACTATTATACCCACAATTAAAAATATATACTGCCCTATTTTTTTTAACCGCATTCTATAAATTCCACTACATGACAGATAATTTTAATGGATGAGATTATTTATAAATTTTTAATTTATTTTTATTTTTTAATAAGAGATAACATATCTGAGATGCTTTAAAAAAAAAACCATAGCAGGGTGGTTAGTTCTTTTAAAAAAGATATAATATTAAAAAAAGGGCAACGGTCCGATTAAGATTGATTTCCAAGAACCAATTTAATTATTAAAAATACCCTATTCTCTTTTCCACTTTTTCAACTTCTCCGCACTCTCTCTTTATATATGTGATTGTTTTGTTTGAATACTTAAAAAATCTAACATTTTTAATTAATATTAATTTAACGAGTTAAGTTTTGAGAAATATTTTTATTAAATTAATATAGATTAAGTTATTGTTAATAAGAGAACAATTAATTATATTTTTGAGAAATAACGTCAATGATATTTAAGTATGAGGGGATATATTGAATTAGGATTTAAAAAAAAAAATTTGTGATAAAAAAGTTTTGAGATGTTCATCTCTCTCCATATTTCTAATTTTCAATAGCACTCAATTCAATTCAACTAAAATAGTTTTAATTTTAGGATTCGATTCAATTCATCTCACAAACCTCTCTCAATTTTCTAATCCTTAAATTCACCTAATTTCTCCATATTTTTCTCTCTTGTATATCTTTTTTCGTTCTCTCCTTAGTTCATTATACATTTACATCTCACTTTTCTCTCTTTTTTCCTATGCTCTCTTCACATGACACGAGTAAGATTATTGTTTTTCACCTCTCTTCATTTGGACACAAATATGTAGTTATATTTTTACTCTCAACAATGTCCAAATGATATTTTAAATAATCATTACAAAGATAACATCAAAGAATTAAAATAATGTTTTTTCTCACTTTTTATTAGACAAACAACCTTTTTTATAGAGATTAAATTTGTTGTTATGCTATCTTAAAAGTATTAGTATGACTATTAACTTTATATGTATATATAATAAGTAAAAAAAATTAGTAGAACACAAATTTTATAAATGACATCAATTTTAAAATCCACTTTTAAGATGTGTGATACTGCAGTTTCACCGTGTGATATAATCTACAGAGTAGTTGATATCATGATAATGACAATAAAAATGAGTTGATAACTTTTTCAATACATCCTTAAAAATTTTAAGTGAGATGTTGATAATGATAACTAATATAATTAATCTTTAATATATTACATATTATGATAATAATTCTTAAAATAAAAATATTTTATTAATCTACTTCATACATCTTTCTTTTCATAATAAAGATGTAATAGGACTAAGGTTTTCATAATAAAGATGTAATAGGACTAAGGTTAGAATAATAAAATAGTAGTATTAGTGAGTCCAAGTGTGAAAAGGATGTCACACCATCTTTCTTTCTTTTCTTCTTCCTCATTTATGAGAATTCAACCTATATTGAACCTCATTTCATTCATTTGACTAGTTACGCACTCTCAACAATACTTAAAAACACTAACACTCGCAATTGTTCACGGTCTCCTTCATCCATCAATTTTCTCCTCCTTTTCCAAAATATTCCAAAAACAATAGCATTCTAAAGTCATAACACTTAAATTAATAGTATAAAACGAAAAAATGCCTACAAATTTGACAAAACTAAAATGACTGTAATGCTCATGTCTTCGGATATACAACATTGATGACCCTGAAGTCATTAATTGAATCTAACTTTATTCGATCAAAGAAAATCTAAACAAAATAAACATCGCAACTAGATTAAAAAAAAACCAATGTCTCACTTAGTTGACAAAATAACAACAAAAAAAAACGAAATATCATCTTAATTTTTATATATAAAAAAATTAAAAAAAATTGAATATGAGAAACATACTCTTGAAGGTTTACTTAATCATTCTTCCTAATTCACGATTGGATTAATGCAGAACCAAATGAATTTCTGAGTTGTGTATATACGAGGGCTTATTGGGGGAGGGAGATTTTTGTCAAAAAGAAATGGAGGAGATTCCTATTAATGAGAAGCAAAATTATTCTCTGAAACTGATTCAAAAATGGAGAGGATGTTAACCCGCCGGAATAAGTCGTTTGCCATTATTGATAAACAACTCTAGAACCAAATCTAAGTCATAACAATAGCATAAAAAATAGGGTTCAACAATAACTGAGTTATTTCTTACACCTATAGTCTACACCATTGTATCTTAAGTACACCAAGCAGAGGCAGAAAGAAGAGGGGAAAAACTAAACATGGCTCCAATTGAAGGATTCAAGACAAGTCATCATCAATATATTCCTGGAATGATTCTGTAAGGTACCCTGTCGCAATAGAGTTTCCAGTACTTGCCATACCTGCATACAGTGCAAATTTTCAACTACATGTACATGGTGCCTGATCTAGATAGAACCATGAAATTTCTTAATATGCATTGGTAATGAAAAGTTCAATTGATTCCATGACAAATTAATTTGTGGTTTTGAATAATCCATTAATTCTATCCTTTATTGCAGCACTAGGAAAATAATTTTTTGGTGGCAACATGAACCGAGTTGTTTTCTATTGGTTTCTTCTATATAAGAAAAACGAAGCACAGGTATTAGACTCGAGCATGTTTGGATTGGTTACGAGTTTGGCAGAATCACTAAAGTGTAACTGTGATTTTGGCAAGAGTTACACTTTGGAGCTTCAACAAAATTAAAGTGCTACTATAAGTTCGCCAAACTCAGTGTCGATACAAACATGCACCAAAAGTCATGATTCCTAAAGCCAACTGTTTGTAAGAATAGAATGATGACAAAAAGAGCATCTATGATAGTCTATCCACATTGAAAAGGAAATGCTTACTTGGATCTGCATCGATCATCATCTCTTTTTGCTCGATCAAAAAGAAGGATGGTAAGAAATATCACGTAAAAGTAAGGCAAAAACTGCACGGGAAAAAAGAAGCAGCTAAGCTTAACATTCTCTACAACTTTCAACTTGTAGTAAACACTCTTCTTACATGATTAAAAAGAGCTGGGACTGTCCAGAAGAATGCAGCTAGTATTTCGGGGACATAATGAAAATGACGAGCTAATCCCCACCTGCAGGTAGCACAGAAAAAGTGTACTCGTTATTTTCTGAGACATAAGACGTGTATCCTGAGAAGATAAGGTTACACTTACACCAAATATCAAAATCCCAGGTATACATCATCTTAATGGAATTATAACACATTTAAATATAATGTCTGGAATCAACATGATAGAACCCAGAAATTCAAGAATGTAAACTGTTTATATTTAATCTAAAATTGATGAACTTGAAGCTCTACAATGGTGGAAAAAACGGTAAAGAGAAAGATAAACCAGAGTTCAAGAACCCCTAATCCAGAGCTATGCTCCTAACCAACTCTAACAACTTTTTTGAATGCCTCTAACTTCCCCTCCCTCTCACTTATAATGAGAACTATAAAAGAATCCCACAAATTCAGGGAATATACTTACTAACTCTTATTCTCTAAACAATCTATCTATTGGGCTAAGGCCCAATATTCTGTATCCTATCACAACCCCAACAAGTGGTGAGCTTAAACTCCTCAACAAAGGAATGTGTGGTCTCGACTCTCCGGTAATCACTATACTCCTCCAATCACCAACCATTACAAATTTGTGTTATATATATTTACATATGCTTCAAATAAAATCTTCTAAGTGAAAACTTACCATCCAGATGTTAAAAGAAGGCTTCTTTTTGTTTCCCCAGAAGTAGTAGTATATGAGGCCTCTATCTGCAAGTGCATTTTCATCATGAATAGATTATGTAAGTCTTACCGCAATTTTTTATTGAAGTTTCCCAATCTGACTTATAGAAAATATTAAAAGTACATTCCAAATGAAAAATAGTAATGTAGTATATTCTTGGCATCTTTACCTTCGATGGAGCTTTTCCCCATACCGAGCCTTTTCCATTTGTCCTACGAAACTCTTGCCTCTGCCTGTCACAATCATAGTTGATGTATATGCACAGAATGCCTGCCACTAAAATAAAGAGCGCTAGCTGGAAGACAACGAAAGATGATTTTCATAAAAAATGGGAAAAGAATGAAAAAATATATACATTAACAATAAGGAAAAGTGGAAAACTCTGCTGGAAAAACCACTAGAACAACTCAGCCTATCTTTTCATTTTGTTCCCACTGTATAACGACCACAAAGCAAAAGGACAAACAGGAAGAGGATGGTACCTGGATGCCAAGATTTACTGGATGGTTGACAAGGTACATTCCAGGAGATGTATAAATAGATGGAACCCAAACCAAACAGCCCCAGCAAATATAAAATCCAGCTGCCATATTTAGGTGTTTTAAAATATAGTGAGAAGACAATAAAGAAGTTTTATTACTATGTATACGATGAATTTAGCAATAATATATGAAACTAATCCAAACATAATATAGGAAATCCAGCTGTCATGGAAGGTATAATCTTAATAAACTATGAAAACTAATGAGGTCAAGAGAACATAATAGCAAAATGATAGGAAAGAGCAAGTTTGTCAACAAAAACAATAATATAAAGCATGTGCAAACCTCGATCATGAGCAATATCCATTGTGTTCCAGTATCCAGCTTCCCACCAGAAAAACTTGGTAACATACACCAGCATCAGTGTGGTATTTACAAGCATTGAGTCAGCTACTTTCCCATTTTCTTCATACTATTACGACAAGAATACTAATATAAGAGAATGAACCAAATGGTGGAAATTTCACAAGAAAAAATTACAAAATAAATTTCAGTTCCTGATTTATTTTCAGTCAGTAACATCATGCTCGTGGAGGTAATAAGTCAGTACCACCAGGCCATTATATCCAAAGCAACTAAGGAAGTCCAACCACATAATTATGATTCATATCCATATCATATATTAAATCTTATCACAAGACAACAAAATTCAAAAGTAGATGGCCTAAGCTTCTACAGAGCTTGCTTGGTCAGCTAACCACCAAGGTCCCCCCCCCCCTTCAAGCTGTTTCTACAAAGAGTATGAGCAACTACAAATAGGTGATTAAAGGATTATTCATCTGTGTAACTGTAAGCCATTAAATGTTGGATGGTACAATCATTAAGCTTGACTTCAGTATTCATACAAAGAATAAAACCTCTGAGCTCAACCTGCTTTATGCAATAGGTAAGTGCAAGAACAGCCCATGACATCATTCCAAATCTGCAGTTTGTGAAAACTTTTATGTCAAAATATTTTCCAATGCGTGGATAGAGCTCCATACCCTGCAAGAAAGACAAAAAGTTAGAAGGCCATCATATATGGAAAATGGTGGAATTAAACCCCACATGTCTAGGACTGTTATTCATAAAACATTGTGATATGTTCAACTATAGAGATGAATGATGAATGAATATGAATTCTTTATTAAACTGAATGATAACAGAATGTCAGCTCTCCACAATATTGATCTAAAGTGATACCTTCTACTAACCTAATGACTCCCTTATATATAAGCCTAACACCCACTACTATCCCTCATAACTCTCTAACTGTAATCAGTTAGAGCAGTTAGTTATACATTATTATTCCCTAGGTCCCTCCTATTCCTTCTACTGTACACTTTCTTAATAGGAGGTCTTAGACCCCTATCACATCGAAACATTTCTACAACAAGAATTTTAAAGTTCACATAGTGGCATGATGAATAGAATTTCTGATAGAATCACAGAAAAATAGCAATCTGTGAACGTAAAATGATAGATAAAATGGGAATTTATTGATTTATGGAAGAAGGGAAAATTCTGATACAATGTATAACCAGAGCAAAGCTCCTCCAGAGAAAATAGTATCTCCTAATTCAATGATAATTATAATTATTCATGAGCAATACTCCCCTACCCTCCTTTATTTATTCCCCTATGTGTAACTGAAATCCCTAGAATTTAATGAGTTTCTCTGCCCTGTCATTAATAGCCTGCTTATTCTCTTTTTTACCCTTACGGACATAAGTTCTCCACACTGCAGATTTGGACCTTTCACTAGTCTTAAGCCCACTAATTCTATCATTACCGCCATCAGGAACTGCAGCCTTGTCCTCAAGGCTGAGAGATGGAAATTGACTTTTTAGTAGTAATTCATCCTCCCAAGTTGTGTCTTCTA
>NC_021165.2:70294886-70399305 GCF_000331145.2 Cicer arietinum | reverse complement strand
TCACCATCAAATGATGGCAACTCAACTTTCTTCACTGCCATCTTATACTCTGTCACTGAGTCCTCAGAATGTGCATATTGTTCCCCCGTTCCAATTGGTCGTTGCTCTAGCAGCCTCGTGAACTCACTCATCATAATTTCGCGAAATTCCCTCAACTCATGGCGAACAGATTCTTCCACCGCTGAGATTCTTGCTTCAACTGCTTCCATTCGATCTGACAGCTTCGGTGGCATGTACAACGTACAAAAATCACTGGTACTTCTCGAAGATCCGGCAGGTCGGACCAATGATAGAATCACAGAAAAATAGCGATCTGTGAACGTAAAATGATAGATAAAATGGGAATTTATTGATTTATGGAAGAAGGGAAAATTCTGATACAATGTATAACCAGAGCAAAGCTCCTCCAGAGAAAATAGTATCTCCTAATTCAATGATAATTATAATTCTTCATGAGCAATACTCCTCTACCCTCCTTTATTTATTCCCCTATGTGTAACTGAAATCCCTAGAATTTAATGAGTTTCTCTGCCCTGTCATTAATAGCCTGCTTATTCTCTTTTTTACCCTTACGGACATAAGTTCTCCACACTGCAGATTTGGACCTTTCACTAGTCTTAAGCCCACTAATTCTATCAATTTCAATGAAACCAGATTAAACAAAAGGATTGGTAATTCTAAAAGAATTTTACAGGCATTCTCTGTGCCTTCTTGGTGTCGAACGAGAGGTGGTAATTTTAAAGAAAGGTTTGTCGCATCAATGATCCTCTAAAGGCATGACATCAACAATGAGACAAGGGAGATTTTCTATGCTACCACCCATTTCTACTTTAAGTTTTTCTATCATTCACTTTCCCTTTCTTCAATCCATATCAATTTCCAAGGCAAACAAATGGACTTCTTAGAAGTTAAATATTTGTTGAACAGTATTATCAAAGTAAAAAGCAGATATTAGTTTACCCAGTAAAAATCAATGATTATGTTCCCAGATGAGCCAGAATCAGTAGAAGATGGTGCCAAATGACCCTAGCAAATATAACACTTGTGTCAGAAATTTCAATATAAATTTCACAGGAACCAAGTAACTTATAGTTTCATCTACTTCACTACCGTCTCACTTTTATGTATAAGAAAATACAAAAGATAAAGCTCCCAAAGATGAGTGTTGAGTATATCTCTCCCAAATGATCATAAACGATTGTTGGGTTGAATATCCCAAACCTGAAAAATACATGCAAAAATTACATGTCATCGGCTGCTGAAAAAACAAAATAAGCAAACCATCTAGCTCTGTAAGGAAAAGCTAGTATGTAACACAATTTTCTTACAGCTAAACACATAGTAACTTAGACATGTTTTCTTAGAGTAATTTTGTACCTGTAAAAGCATAGAAACCTACATTCAAGAAGCCGTGAAAATTCAAAAGGATAATCAATTGAGGAGACTAGCAATGAATAATGATTTTTTTTTTGTTACAAAATATGTCTATGAACAGACATCATCTATGAAGCACTAATATCAACATGACACCAAACACAACACCAACACGTGGACCCTAGTAATAATTTGAGAAAATAGAAGTTATGGTATGTAATCTCATTTCACCAACACTACACACACAGTTTTGAAAAGATATACTTCAACAAAATAACTAATTAATGGATTGAATGATTTAGAGAGTGATGGTGATGATAGAAATAAACAGTAGAGAAACAGAAGTGTGAGTCACTCACCACCAAAGAACAACATAAGTAACCAAGGTGACTAAATATGCAGCAACACCATTCGCCTGAAAAAAATGCAAAAACAGAAATCATTTCAAGTTAAAGAAGTAAATCATCATTTTAGTTTCTAAACGTGTGAGACGACGTCATAAGAGTGTCTGATTGTATCAAAATTGCAAAATTATCCCTAAGTATATCTCTGTTACTAATTTCATGAACTAAACTGACTATCAAAAAGCCAAACTAATCAATGAAAAACACGTTCGAGAACCAAACTCACTAAGAAAAGACACATCTAGTGATATTTTTGATACATTTAAGGTCTATAATGTTTCGCGCATGAAACATTCAACGACAAAAAATGACTATTTACTCTAGCCAAATTATATGGTAAACCACATTCGTAGGTGGTCCACTGTGAACCATGCTTAAAAATTACTCGAAACTCTAACAACTATTGATGATACTCATCATGAATATAGTTACTAGTTTCACTTCTACAAGTTGAGTTTTAAATGACTTGTTCTTATTGAACTGGTTTCGATCGAGTCATTTGTAAAAACTTATCAACAGTAGTTAAATTTTTTAGTAACTTTTAAGCACTGGTCCACGGTGAACCACTTCACTTAGTGCTTCACCGAAGCATTCACCTTAACTGAAAATAAAATTAAAAGAAAGAGAAACAAACCTTGTAAACAGGTCGATTACCGGAGGGAGAAATAGGACCATAAACAGTGTGACCAGGAAGGAAAAGCTGAAGCGCGGCTTCAAAAACGGCGTAAACTCCAATGATTTTGCATGCAAGAAGAGTCGGCTTAGGCCATAAATCAACAAAGCCGTTTAAGCCGTTATTAATCAAGTAATCAAATGTACGCAAAATTGATCCATCTGCAGCAGTCATTGTATACCATCTGGAACATTCAATTTCAAATTAAAATTAGATCTGATTTGAAATTAGGAGATTCAATTAAGAGAATAATTAATTAGTTAATTAATTACTTACAGTAGAATAACAAAAGGAGGACATAGTGTGAGAAGTGATATCATGGAAAAATAGGTCACAATTGGAGAATGAACGGTGTCGTTTTTCGATTCCCCCATTTTCGAATTTCGATCTTCACTCTTGACTTGTTTTCTTGTGAGTGAGAGAAAGAAACAACGACTTAGCGAAGACTATAGATTTATAAAGAGATGAGAAATGAGAAATGAGAATGGGATGCTACTTTCACTTTTTCTTTTTAGTATATGAATGCAAAAAATAGAAGTTTGTTATAAATATTACAAGGTTATAAACTACAAGGTTATTTAACTCTTTCTTTATTATTATTATTATTATTTTAAATAAATATTATAAATTTACATACAACTTTTAACTCTCTTTATTATTAGGTAGTAAAAAAAACTATTTGTATGCATTTTTCTTCTTTTATTGTTATTATTTTATTTTTTTAAAGTAAAAAGATAACTTTATTTTCTTTAGATCAACTAATGATATCATGATATGATATTAAGTCAAAAATATTGATTTATTAGAAGAATGTTCTAGATTTTTATTTAGATAAATTAATATAACTATTAATTTAATAATATTTTACTTTTAAAAAAATAAAAAATATTAATGTCATAGACATTAATAATGAATGTATATAAAAGTGAGTTTAATTTAGAATGGGGATGTCAAAAATGTTGAATCAATTTAACTAATCCATTTAATTTGTCATTTTAAGTGGATTGTTTTGAATATTTAATAATGAATGTATATAAAAATGAGTTTAATTTAGTTGGTAATTCTTTTTAATTTTCTTTGTTATAATTTTAGTATTTTTTATTGTAGCTTGTTTATTGAAATTTGTTTAGTATTTTGTTTTTGAAGTAGTTTATTTATAATAGTAGCTTTATTATCGAAGTTCAATACTTTCTTTTTGCATTAACTTTGGTACTTTTATTTTGCACTAACTAATTTGGGCTATGAATATAGTTATTCTATTATTACAAGAAAAGAAGAGAAGATAAATAGATTATATCCTCCTTTTATAACCAACTTTGGTACTTTCTTTTTCACTATAAATATTTCAACCCGGTTTATTTAGCACTTTCTTTTTGAAGTAGTTTGTTCATACTAGTAGCTTGTTTATATATTTATATATATATATATATATATATATATATATATATATATATATTTTCTTTTTTTATGATTGTCTCTGGGATATATATATATATATATATATATATATATATATATATATATATATATTTTCTTTTTTGATGATTGACTATGGTTATTGTTATTATTTAGTGAGACGTTGAATAATATTTTTTTTTGATAAATCGGAGTATTATTTTTGACTCGATCATTAAAATTAATCGATTTTAATCTTTTTTTTTTTTGCGGATTAATTAAAGAGCAAGTGACTCACTTTACTGCCCTAGTATAGGTGAGACATGATATTATTACTAAGATACTTGCCCAAATATAATTAGATGGTTGTGTATATTATATCTCACCATAAATTATGTTATTTATTTATTTTTTCATGAAATATGTCATTTTATTTTATTAGTTTATATAATATCTTACAAATATCTATATAGGGAAATGGGATTGGATGAATGCGTCAATACATGGTCAATAAATTTATATATTAAAATTAAAATTTATCATTGCATACTTTGTTTTGTAAAAACATATTTGGTAAAATTTGAAAATAAAGTAAAAGCTGTTTGTTAATTTTAATTTATTTTTAAGTTAAAAAATCACTTTCAGATTAAAAGTTATTTTGTAGGATACTTTTATAAAAGTCTTGTTTTTTTCTATTCCAAAAACAAAAAGTCATATTTTTAAAAAATTATCATAAAAGATGAAATATTAAAAGAAAAACAATGGTATTTTAAACCAAATGGGTTAGTGAGTTCTAGTTTCAAAAGAATTCGAGTTCAATTTTTTACTGGGATAATTTTTTGTTATATTTTATTTATTTCCTAATTGAATATCAAATTATTAAAGTTATTTCTTTTTAAAAACAAAATATTAAAACTAAAATAAATAAATAAATAATAGCATTCTAAAAAAAAGGTTAAGTAATAAAAGATTTATTTTTTAGGGTGAATAAATAAAAACTCATGAATAAATGATGAAATTTAAGTAGAAAAAGATTTAAAAGAGATTTTCTTGAAAGAAAAATCTTTGATAAAAATTTTGAAAGAAAACTCTATTTGTGATTTTTAATACTCAGGACCCATAAATCAATTCTCAAAAGTAAATCATCTCACCATTAAATGAATTACATCTAATGTGACAAAACTCTTTATTGGCTTCCCTTCTTTAAAAAACATTCTTAAAATATAAAGTAGCTTAATTTTAGAGGGTCAAACACTGGTTAAAAGATTGACACCAATTATATTTAATGGGTCCAACACAGTTTATAAATTAGATTTAATTCATTTGATGGAGAGATAATTAACTTTTGAGAATATTTAAAAAATTAATTTATAAGTAGCAGATTTTCACTTTACAAACTGATTTTATAAAAATTAAGTTAAATACAATTCAAATTTTAAGATACATCATAATTTATCTATCATGTATTAAGTCAGTTGTAAATAGACTAATTAAATAGACTAATTTAAATATTTCTTCGATTAAATTTGTTTAGAATAATTATTTAAATTTATATTTCCAATGAAGTTTGTATACTTATTTTATTAGAAATAAGTATACAAATTATTTTTATTTGTTATTTAAATATTGTTTCAGTTAAATTTATTTAAAATAATTATTTAAATTTGTATTTCACGTTTTCCTCTATTTGTCGTCTCGTGTTTTTGTAACGTCTTAAGGACCAAAAATAAAGTTTTTGGATATTGCAGGGATGAAATCCAAACAAAAAGTTTTTAGGGACTAAAATTAAAAAATGTTATATTTACAGGGACTAAAAACATATTTAAGCGTTTAGTCCACATTTTCCTTTGTTAATTAACGTCTTTTGTAACGCCCACTTGACGTTAAGAACCAAAAATAAATTTTTCTGATATTACATGAATGAAACTCAAACAAATTTTTTTATAAAAATTAAAACTAAAAGCTGTTATATTTAAATGAATCAAAAATATAATTAATTAAAAAAATATTATTTCCGCCTATGCAAAAGTTTTCAACTTGAAGGCTATTTCTATGAGTTTAATAACCCAAACAAAATGACAACTTACATTAAATGCTTCTTAAAACATTGTAGTTCACATTCTCATAAAAATTATTATATTTATATATTTCACACAAATTAAATTATAATTATAAATAAAAATATTATGATTTTATTAAATTATCTTTGTTTTAGCTCTATTTTCTTTATTTATTTAAGAGGAATAGTTTAGAATCAATTTTTTATCCGAAGTCACCGCTCTAAATTATTGATTTCATTATCTTTTATTAAAATAGCTGATTTTTATACTTATTTAATATTTTTATCATGGTTTTTTTTCTTCGTGATTTCGTTGTCTTAATGCGACATTGTTTTGGTTTTTTGTCTTATTGCGATCTTTTAGTTTTCTGTCATGTTATGGTGTTCGTTTGATTTCAGATTGATATATCAATTTTGACTTAGTGTAAATTCAATCAATGATTTTGACGTCTTCAAAGTTTTAGCTCTGAAAATATGAGTATTTCAGACACTTCAATTTTGTCATATTTGTAACCTTTGTCATATTTCTAAAAGTATCTTTATGTTTTATACTATTAACTTAGATATTGTTGAAGTAACTAAAATATCACTAGAAAGAGAGTTGAATAATAATTTTCCTTTTAAATATCATCTCTGTGAGGATAGTAGATGAGGTTTACAGAATATATGTTTAGAACTGAAGTAAGAATAGAATTGGACAAAATGAAGAGATTGGAGTTTAGAGAAAAAGACACACATATTTTTATTGGTTCATTCAAAGTGGATTACGTTCAATCTCGTTCACTTGTACGCATTTTACTATGGCTCAAATAGGCATATCCTCTTATGATGTTTTTTTTCATTATGTATTATCTTAGCCATACCAGACTTACATAAACAATTTATCTTTCTGTCTTACTGACCTTACATAAATTCCAACAAATTAATCTTAACTTGAGTATATACAAGTTTTGAGTGGTTTTTATGAATAAATATTAACAACTAAAACTAAAATATACTTTAAATTGTCCATCCACTTAACATTGAAAGTCAAAGTCCATGAAAAGTATCTATGTACAGTATACAGTATTTGTGTTAGATTTGTTTCCAAATTGTGTTCTAACATCATGGATGAAAACTTTGAATTAAAACCATGTTGTACCGATTTCAAGACTGTAAAAGGAACCATAGATTTATGATGTAAAACTAGAAACATAAATAATGGGAAAGAAAAAATACAATACCTCATGTGAGAATGAAACCCCCTATTGTGAACTCATTAATGAAAAAACATGGGAGAAGGAGGAAATATCAACAGAGGAGAAAATAAATTGGAAATAATAATAAGAGAGTTTTCCTTAAAAAAAAAAATCAACCAAACTCAAAAAGTTGGTCCGAATATGAGAGATTTCTTCAAAAATAGTAGATGGAAAATTGGAGGGGAAGAAGAAGTAGAAAAATAGAAAATAGATTTGGGTATTATCAAATGAAAAAAGAGGTTTGAGGTATAGAGAAAAGGAAATGTGTTATGAGATATAAGAGAAAAAAAGTGAAATCTACATAGACTATGTAACTTTACAACTGAATATATTTATGTAGTTTGTTAAAGAAAGCAAATAATATTATTTAATAATGATGTTACAATATATTTTCGTTGACAATACACGATGATCATAATTATATATTATAATGTAACTTTTTCTTGTTGATATATATGAAGCATTTTGTTTATAAAAAACTAATTACAAATAAATTTAGACCCAAAACAAGAGTTATAATAGTTTTCACCTTAGATTAGTTATGATTTATTTTTAGTAAAAAATTAATTAAATCCAAAGATTAAATAACACTTTTAAACTTTTTTCTCTTCCATTTTCACATCAAACACAACCATGAAACGTCTATTCAAACATAGGGTTAGCCAAGATTGACCTAATTAACAACATTCAAAATGAAACTATTTGTTTATTTAGAATGACAAATTTAACTCATTTCATATCATTGCTAACATATGTGCAAGATAATTTTTATTTTATTTTTTTCGTTCAAATCACTCTCAATGTAAAAAAGGTGCACAAATGTGTATTGATAATTTTTCTTTCATATATGCACATAACACCAAACAAATACTTCATAGTTCTCAAAGAAAATATTCATTTAGCTGCAAAACAAAACAACCAAGAAAAAAAAATAAAAAAACACAAAACAGAATTAGAGTTCTTTTTCCCCTGCTATATCTGCTGCTGATTTTGCAGCATCTTCCAAAGTAGCTTTGCTTGTTCCTATGCTTTTGACAATAGCTTCTTTCACCTTCTCGCATGCTCCATTTTCATCTGCAACCACTTCAGCTCCATCTCCTCTTCTAAAACTTTTCAAAAACACCCCCACACATGACATTGAATCATATAATACTTCAAATTATTAAGGAAATATACTTCTTATATTAATTTAGTTGATTTTAATGTTAAAATTATAATATCATTTATAAATATACTATTATTAATTGTAGTCGGTGGAATAGTTATTAAGTGAAATTTCAATAAATAAAAATATATAAGTAAAAAAGATTAATAAATAGTACATTGATATTTTTTAAAGTGACAATTATTTTGACACAGAAGAAAATAAGTTTTTTTTTTTATAAAATGAAGTAGATAGTAAACAATTTCTAAACTATTTTAAATTTATCAAATTAGCTTATGTGACTAAATCAAATTAATTAAATTGATTAATTAATAATAGTTTAAATACTACTTAATATTTCTATAGTTTAAACAAAAAAAAAGTTGAATTACATGATTAATAAAAAAAGTTGAACAAAAAAGTTGAATTACATGATTAATAAAAAAGTTGAACTATATATAAAAATTGATGACAAGAGATTATGAGTTTAATAATGGTAACAAACATTATTTATTTTCTAGTTGAACTTTAAATTATTAAATAATAGCCATAAAAATATTTAATATGTTGGGAACACATATTCAAAATATACAATACAATATGCCTTGAAAATAGAAGCATAAGGTTGATATGAGATTATAAATAAATTGAGATGGAGAATATAGCTATCTTACTCTATATTTGGAGGAAAGAAATATGCATATGTGTGATTCACAAGCCCCTTAACCATGTTCCAATATTGGCTTACACTTGTAGGAAGAAAAATCGATGAATAGATAGAATAAGCACTTCTCAATCTTTGCCATAACCACAAACTCGATTTCTTGCTATGCACTTCATCATGTGAATCTTCAATATTGGAATTGGTAACAATAGAGAAGAAGCTCAAGAATATTAACACCAAAACCACACCACTTGTACAACGTTTTTTATCCATAGAACATAATATTATTATTAACTAATGCCTAATCTTGTTAAGTAGTATAGTCAATATATTTTATTTTAATTCGGTTGAGTATGGTGTTAGCTTAGCTTGTGGACACGTTAGTTAGTCACTTAAATCACACGTGCACTTTATTTGTTAAATGACATTACTTAGCATTGTTCACTCTACACGTTTCACTTGATAAATGAATCAGCTTGTAACCACTTTTTTTTTATTAAAAATAAAATAGAGGAAGAATGGTCATCATGAGAAATTTAAAATAAAATAAAAGAATCAATATTATTATTAGACTAGTTATGAAAAGAGAATGTCTAATTAATTTGTCTTAAAATGAATCTCATAAAATTTCATAGAGATTAAAACAAAAAAAATATGAGTTATAGTGGTACCAAATTCATGACCATCTACAACAATTTTTTATATAGATAAAATAGTAAAGAAATCGAAATCTTGACATATACTATTTTGCAGTCTATTGTAATAACAATCAACCACTTTGTATTTTGAAATATGGTAGTCTCACTAGTCCGTGTCATAAAAAAATTCAGTGCAATAAAGTTTTAGATTTTAGGTAAAACTAAACATTAAAATCAAATTATTCAGATATCCGTGTTAATTGTTTTAAATTCAATGAAAGATATATGAAAATAATAATATTAAATAGTTTAAAAATAATTAATTTTTATTTCTAATAGTTATTAAGATTTGAGACGTTTTCTTTATATTTAAATATATTTTTAAGGTTTACAAATATATCTTTTTTATTTAGTTCTTTTAAAAATACTTTTTGTTTTTAGTTTATTTAAATATATAATTTTTACTTTTAGCTATTTTAGTTATTTGTATTTTTTTAGTACTTACAAATATATATATTTTGTTTTGATTCCTATAATTATTCATTTTAGTTTTTATATTAAGGGATCAAAATCAAATATTTTACTGATTATATGAATTAATTTTAATATAAATACATTTTGTAATGACTAAAAATAAAATATCATAAAATAAAAATCACATGTTTGCATGATAAAATATATTATAGAACCTAAAACTAAAAATAATATTTGTGGGTGCTAAAATTTATTTAAATATTTTATTTATAATATTTACTAGAGAGTAATATGGATAATTTTTGCATGTATATTATTTTTTTTAAACTAATCAATATATTTTATATTAAAATTTATATATTAATATATATATATACCTTCAAGAGATAACACTCTCGCCCTGCAACCACCTGAAAGATGATAGTATCCCTGTCATGCGATCATCTATAACCTCCTATTGCAGAAAAATTAAAAAATAAAATAAAAGATTATAGATGGTTGTATTCCTGCGACCTCCTACTACAGGAAAAAAAAATCATTTTTCATGTGGTCGTATGACGAAGATGCGACTCCTAAAGGTAAAAAAAAAAAAAAAAAGACATTTTGAATATAAATTTTAATATAGGTTATATTGGTTAGTTTTTTAAATATATATATATATATATATATATATATGAAGAAGAAAAAATGTAATACGGTGATTTTTTTGCATTTATATTCTCTTTTTTTTAAAAAAAAAACTTTTGATTATGCTCTACATTGAAATTTATAAACTAAAATAATTCCTAAAGAAAAAAAAAAAAAAAAAAGACATTTTGAATATAAATTTTAATATAGTATATTTGTGTGTTTTTTTTATATATATATATATATATATATATATATGAAGAAGAAAAAATGTAATACGGTGATTTTTTTGCATTTATATTCTCTTTTTTTTAAAAAAAAAACTTTTGATTATGCTCTACATTGAAATTTATAAACTAAAATAATTTAATTTTTTTAATCTTCAAGTGGTCGCATTTCTGCCATGCGACTACATGAAGGATGACTTTTTTTTTTTACTGTATGAAATTGCATCTCGAAAATGCGACTATATATAACCTTCATTTTGATATTAATCTTTCGAGATGTTAAAATAAAAAATAAAATTAAAATTAAAAGGTTATAGATGGTCACATCAAGATGCGACATTTTATGCAGAAAAAAAAAAATTTATGCGGTGGCAGGGCGCAAATACAATCTCTTAAAAAAAAATAGAACATTTTAATATATAAATTTTAAATGTATAATATAATTAAAAATAATTATAAAAAAAAATATATGCATGAAAAAAAAACCTAATACTGTGAGACACTCAAAACCATTAATCGTAAACAATTAAATTGAGATTTTTCCCTGACTATTAACTAATGACATGATGAAACTTTTCAGCCTTGTTCTCACGTTTCCTAAAATTCCATCACTTTTCTTAACTCCCTTATTTAGGGGATGAGCAAGGGGGGAATTATATTTATAATTATCCCTAATTTACCGTAAATTTGGACCATAACATTGTTCAAAATCAAACCTGTCTTTTGACTCTAATAAGTCTAATGATGTCAAGTCAAATTAAGATATTTTTTAGGAGAAATTAAAATTATTTCTTTTTAAATCGGACCTATTTCACTAAAACGATAATTGAAATAAAATTATAAAGTGGTCATTTAATTACTACTATGTATTAAAACACAAACGTAGCTATTCAACAAAAAAAACTCTCACATAGAGATTCAAAAAAAAAAAAACTCTAACATAGCTCTTAGAATAGTATTTTGCTACAATATTACTAACTAAACTAACATAAAATTCAACTTAAATATTTTTTGTTTATAAAAGTTTCTTCACAAACAAAATAGAATCAACAAATAAACTAATAAAAACGGAATTAAATAAAATAGATACAGTTTGCAGGGTGGAAAAGTCCAACAAAGATAATGAGACGAGGATTATACCATACACCTCCACACCTAAACCTGTCATTCTCTCAAGACATATGAAAATACAAATTTACCCTTTTAACCATTTATAATAAGTTTCAAAATTGATAGTTTTGAAAGTTTTAAATTTTCAAAACTTTCGGAAGTTTCAAATTTTCAAAATAAGGATTACATTTCAAAAATTTGAAAAGTTTCGAAAGTTTTCAAATCTGAAAATTTTCGAAATAAGGATGACATTTCAAAAATTTGAAATGTTTCAAAAGTTTTCAAATTTGTAAAGTTTCGAAATTTTTCAAATATGGAAAGTTTCGAAATTTTACTATTTCGAAAGTTTTGAATTGTTTGAAAGTTTCGCAATTTTCTTATTTTGAAAGTTTTGAATTGTTTGAAAGTTTTAAAATTTTCCTATTTCAAAATTTTGAATTGTTTGAAAGTTTTGAAAATTATGGAATTTTCTGCAGTAGTTTCGGATTGTTCGAAAATTCTGAAAAATTGTCATTTCGAAACTTTGAAAACTTTCGAATATTTTAGAAAGAATGGCGAAAAAATTAGAAGTTAAAAAAATTGAAAGTTTTATAAAAGACAAAATTATATTTTCACATTAATTACAAAAGTACATATCCTAAATACACTTTTTTTTTGCCCTTAAGATATACTTTCAAACAAAAACATGATGTTTTTTCTTGTCTTCACAATGTGTACTTCAATAGTGCATAATGGCAAACCAAAACAGAAGAGAGAAAATATGGATGAACCAATTTTGCCTTTAGAAGTTGATGTTGAGTGGTCACAAAAAAATTTGGTTAAGATGGAATAGTGAATTTGATTAGGGCTAATAATAGTCATGAACTTTTGAGTCTATACATTTGCTCCTTTACTAGAGCAAATAAGGAAGAGGTGGATGTATCATAAATTGTTAAAGATAATTTGTTTAAATGTATTATTCGAATATCAAAATTTAGATACCATATGTGTTTTATCTTTATCTATCTTTTACTTTTTACTTGAATTCATTCTCTTTATAGAGAACACTAAAAAAACATTTATAAAAAATGTATGCATAGGGAACCCCATTGAATTCCTCATTAATATGTATAGTCTTTAATATCATTCACTTCTAAACGTAGGACCATAGAAGGCAAAACAAAATATTAAATGGTATTGGTACCCCTCTCTATCAAGCTTCACCAATAAACAAATGTATATTAAATAACATAAAAAGAAAAATGATTGGTTCAAATGTTGCCACCAAATAAAGATATGTAAAGTGCATTATAATATTCCATTGACATGTCAAAACAACAAGAAACCATATATCTATTCAAAAAAGTTCGAAATTCTTGAGAAAAATAAACGAATAAGAATTTTCATTAGCTATACAACAAACTAAGTAGTTGAGTATGAAACAAAAGAAAATGGTAGCAAGATCACACTTACCAACAACACATATATGCTTACAAAACACAAACAACAACCACCCCCATCAAGACAAGACATGTTTTTTTTCTCAAAGAAGAATACCTAAGAGACTCATATCATGGGATTAAGAACATAACTACACTGGAATCACATCAATCTTTGATGTGTCTTCACATCTCAAAACAATACCTTCAAGGCTAGCTGGAAAAATACATTTTGCCCATTGGCATCCGGTGGTTAATGGTTCGGGTGGCGGCACAATCATAAGCACGTTGTCGTTTCTATGAACAACTCCCATTACGCTAACCGTGCTACCTTCTTTTATGTACCTACAAAAACATCATAGCCATCAGTTTCATAAGAACTTCATTTTCTTGATGTATTTTTATCTCATCATCATTACTACAATGACGCATAACATGAACTATGCACTATGCTCTGTAGCAGACACTTCTTATTGAAGGCGTGTCTGGTGTCCGACACCAACATGATACTAACACATGTGATTATATTCAATTCATTCATTTTTTCAACCTATTATTGGTGTCCACGTATCAATGTCATGTTTGGTGTTCGTGTCAATGCTTCATAGGTATTAAGCTAAACATGGTGTTTCACCAAACTGGCTCACACCAAAAAAGTAACTATACCATAAAAGTTTCTATTTACACTGATAGTATCCAAAAGTTTTTACTATTCAACAAGATAAAAAGCATTTTACCCTTCTTTTAATTGCATGATACGGTCATCGCTTGAAAGGTTTCTCTTTCCCAACCATCGAAGGAAATCAGGGGACATGTCTTTATTCTCCGGATTAACATCAATTACAACGGAATCATCGACATAAGGAGTCACCCTTGCACCAAAGCCTGTTTTAACCAATGCTCTCAATCCAGATTGGAAATCAGAGATGTAAAAGTCCACCACATGCCTCTGCATAAAGAAAAATATTAGAGCTATAATAATAATCTAACAAATCTCTCTTCTTTTAATAGCTATAAGAAAAGATAAGATATACGGTGTTAATGTTATGGTGCAACAAGGTCCAACAAACCCAAACTAGAAAGAAATAATGATCATAACCAATATTTGATGACTTTGATGGAGCAGTAATGTGTTTTCGTTACATATTAATAGTTTTAACCAATTGGAAAAGATTATTTTATGTGTCATTATTCTGTCCTTTTCGAGCTCCCAATTTGAACGTTGTTGTTGGGGTCGCATTAGAAGATAGTTAGTTGTATGCTTCTTGTCAATTTGAATAAGAAACTCAATTTTTCTACTTTGTGTGCGGAAAAACTTGCGGAACACGTAGAGTTTCATCGAAGTATAATTTCTTCCAATCTATACCGATCGTCAAGGTTCTTTATTCATCGAGTGAAATCTTAGTTTTCAATGAGACTTATAAATAGGTGAGCTGATGAATAGGAATCTTGACTATTTATAAGTTTTAATGCAATGAATTTGGTTTAATATTGACTCTTAATTAGGATTAATTATTGGCGTTGGTGCCAGATTTGAGTCTCGTGGTTTCTATCAAAGCACCGTCCCCGAGAGTCAATGTCTCGGAAGCTGGCACTCTACGATGCTTTACTTGGTCTTTCCCGTCGTCCTCTCTGTAGGTAGATTTTTCCGAGCCATCGACCAGCTCTGATACTAATTGATACGTTTCCAAGCACTTCAGAAATCTGCCCTTAAAACTCGATGCGGGACTTGGACACCCAATAATACCCAAGTCCCTCAGATGTGTCAATGAATATTTTTTTCAGCTTTATCAAAATGTTTAATGGCTGTGCATGGAGCTTAAAAAACATAATTAAGGGTATAAATGAAAAATTAATGAGTTTCACTAAAAGTAACGAAGAAATATTATAATAGTGTCCGTGTAGGATATGTAATTAAGTATTAACCTTATTTCAGTGTCTAATAATTGTAAGTATGATTAGTTAAGCTCAAATTCATTGTACTTAATTAATTTGTTCTATGTATTATGGAAATTAAGATTCATGTATTAATGATCATACATATTGAATGTTTTCGACACACCATTGCGGCCTATTGCGCTGCCATGGCAGGCATCTCTTCACAAATTGCCTAACGAGGTTGTCGAAAAATCTGCCGCGTCATTCTGCTAAGGCGTCATTATCATGGCCACCATTTAACAACACTGATTCGGTTTTCGTGGTGTAATTTTACACCGTTCATTAACATGCTTCTCTTTTGTTTATCTCTCATCAATTTGCATAAGCAAAGTACATTCAATCAAAAAGCAAAATATATAATTCACCTCCATGGCCAACATATTTCAAGAAGTCCTAATATTTTATCAAATTTGAAAAAACTCGGCAATTTGAAAAGAAAAGATCGAAAACATATTATTGCTTACCTCGGTCGAGCGAAGTCCCCAAGTAAAACGGCGATGTTTTGGGTTAGCTGCTTTTGAATCCCATCCTCTATATTCATACAAGCTGGTGGAAGTATATACACATCTTGGAACTTTTTGAAACGACGACTCTAGAGGAACATTACCGCATGTAACCACCTTCAGAATAAACAAAACAGTTTATTTCCATAAATCATGCATATATAACAACAAAAACTAGAGACAGATGATAGAATTCCAGATTAATCAACGAATCAATGGATGAATGAGAAAAATGAATAGTCAAATAATGTGCAGTAAGTGTTGAATGTGTGTATATTTGGACTATGCTTTTGCTATGTCTACATGCTTAATTAATTGTTATATTATATACATGTATGTGTCGGTATTAAATAACGTACCCCAGAAACCTTCACAAATTGTCCATTTTTAGCAGTTCTAAGTTCAGCATCTGGATATTGAGAAATGAAACCGACAATGGCTTTCCTTCCACGACAACTATTCCAAGTGAACAATGCCGCAACTGCGCCGAAAAGAATCACTACAACAATAAGGAGTATGGCATTGCGGACGGCTCCAAGAATAAAACCGCCGGCAATGAATCCCATAACAAAAATCAGAATCACAGACCACAATATCGGCTTCGGGAAGTTCCTCCTAAACGAATATTCGTCCTCCAGACTGAGAGTAGTCACGGCCGGATTATTAGCAACAGAAGAATTCTGCATTTTCATCGACCCTAAGGACTCCAACGGACCCGACACCTTCCTTGGAGCCCCAGATGAATTTAGCGGGCCGGATGTAATCAAACCAGTTGTTGGAAGAACAGGAGGTATTGGACCCGAATTTTGGCGTGTACCTCCACCCGATTGAGGACCGGATGACTTCTTGACCGGTTCGCCGTGTTTATTCAACGGACCGGAGTTGGTCTTTTTCATTGAGGCTGAAGCAACCATGCCAGCAGCAGATAGATTACCCGATGTGATATAAGCAGAACGAGCCGCTGCATTTTGCATAATAGGTCCAGAGTGTGAAGCAGCGCCCGCAAACGATCCAGTTCTCGAAGGAGCATTATTTAAAGGACCGGATTTTCTAGATTTAGAGCCATCCATAGGGATATCAAACATTTTCCCTAACTCTCCTGACTTCTTGATGTCACCGCCGGTATAAGGCATAGCAACCGAGCTCATTGTAGGAGCCCTTTCTTTCGGCTGCTCAGCAGGACGGCCTGATACATACAGACCATTGCTGAGCTGATGAGATGGGAATCTCGAACCCATCACGTCTTTTCAAATCAGCCCAAAAGAAGCAACCGAATAACAAATCGTACTAGTTCTCGTCGATGAAGTACTCAAAGTAACACTGCAAAGATTGAAACATAATAAGTTAGCCATATTTCGAGACTCGAATTGACAGATAGATACTATATTTCATCTCAAGAGAAAGCATTCAAAGTATCCAATTTTTTTTTCCCATCAAAAACCTTATGAAGTAAAATCATATTCTTTTTCCTATGACAATAACTATGATGAATCACATTCAGCTAAAGAAAAGACATTAGAATCACAATGCTGAATTTTTTTAGTACATGATGGCAAGACCAAGATAAAAGAAAGTTACTTAATTAGTTAATTTTGATTCAATTTCAATATATATAGTCACACACAAAGATACAAAGAAGAATATAATTGAAGTTAAAACAAAAATCCATTAATAATAATTTAAGTGGAATTCAAACGGAACTTAAACAATAAAAACAAAACTATTTTTAAAAGGAACCCTTAAAATTGTGGTGAAGAAAAAGGAAAATTAAAAGATACTTAACAATCCTAAGCAAAATTAAAGATATGGTTAGTAGATCTAAACGAAACAGAAACAAAAAAAAGATGGATCTTCTTCAAAATGCAAGAATGTTGAGAGATCCATTCATATATAATTACTAGGTTAATATTTGCAACAACAAAAAAAAAGCAAAGCTTTAGTACAATGTGCAAAACAAGAACCTTAAAAGACATAATTTTGATACACAAAAACAAACTAAGAGCTTAAATCTAGAAGAAGAAAAAAATGATTTTTTTTCAAATGGGTAAACCCCATTTGAAGAGTTTTAATGTAATGAGGAAAGATCTGTGAAAAATGAATAAACTTTATGAAAATTTGGTAATAATAAAAGAAAAAAGAAAGAAAAAAAAAAAGGAATGTTATTATATGAAATTGAAATGTGAGAAAATGTTAAGTGGGTGAAGAGAGTATAGTACCTTGAAGATTGAAGATTTGAAGAATAAGAGAATCAAAGAGAGTGGTTATGGTGTTGAGTTTGAGATCCCATTTTCATTTCTCTCTCTCTCTCTCTCACTAACTTCACACACTTGAGTTGAGACTTCACCTCTTTCTCTTTCTCTCTCTATATCACTCTCACAAAACAAATAGCCAAATAACAACTTCAATAAAAGTTAAAATCTCTCTCTCTCTCTCTCTCTCTAATCTCTCTCTTTCTCTCTCTCTCTCTGAGTGTCTTTCTCTCTCTTAAAAAACAAAACAGATGCTGCAACAACTGGTAGGTTGTCTCGTCCAGCAAAAACCACCAAACCAAGCAACATATATAATTTATTTTTACAAAATATATAGAATTATTAACACCTACTAATACTTTCTTTTTTTTTTTCGTTCTTTTTCCAATCTTTTCATTTATTTATTTATCTTAAAAAGTAATAATAATAACCAACCCAACAATTTCCTTTCTTGAAATGTATATTATTATTATTATTATGATTTTCTTTTGATCTTATTTGGTATAATCTTTTTATTTCTTTTTATAGAATTTAACGGATGTATACTTTTTCCTATTCATTTTTACTTTTGGTCAAATAGTCTAAATTATACTCATACATCTTATATAAGAAAAATAGAAATTTAATTAATTCGATTTCAAACATATGAATATTCATTACTTTGTACTATCAATTGAATTTTACTTAATAGACTATAATAATTTATTATTTTAACACATCACATACTTCACATATTTATAAGTATAGTTGAAAATTAGTGTATAATATGGATATGTGTGATCCATCATTGAATATTTAATATAAGTTTTATATTATAATACATTTCATTATATTTCTTTTATGTTTTTACTAAAATAAACTTTTTTTATATATAAGCTCTTTTTATTGAGTTTAATAGTTTACCTTTATTGTGAAAAATAATAATTAATAAGGATCAATTAATTTTATGCTTTATTTGTTTACTTAATTAATTTCGCAAAAATAAATATCACATCTAACAAAAAAATTAACTTTTAAATGAGCAAAATAAGAGCCGATGCTAAGTTAATCTAAAAAAAAGTATACATATAACAAAATTAATGAAAAATACTATTTTTTTATATAAATATATACATATATATAGTATTTTATTGTTACACAATTTGTATATATGTGTATGGACTAAACTTTTCTTATTTAGATTTACTAGATATATTTTATTTCCTGTCTATCTACGCTACCACACACAATATTTATTTATCATGCCCAAAAAGGTTTTCTTACCTTTGGGGCTTTTGTCTTTTTCAACCACAAAAATTAATGTCTATGCTAAAATACGTAATACACTCATTGATGAAGCTTTTTATTCTACAAAAACAAAGGCTGTTTGGGGATAAATAATTTAATTTGGAAAATATTTCTTTTAAAATCAATCGTCGGACTTGGTTTAATTGCCTAATTTTCATTGTGAGGCATATATTGTTATAAATGGCAAACTTATGAGAAGAAATTTATAATATTTCCACAAGACAAGAAAATTTGAAAGAAAATATATATATATATAGTATATTTCTTTTTTACGTTTGGTTCATTTAAGTCACGATTATTTTAATTTATTTGTTTTATACAAATCATGCTTTTTTCACACTTTTTAAATAAATAATTATTCGTTGTAGTTCATCAGAATCTGTATTATCAGTCGTTCAACACACTAGTCGTGATCATGTTTGTACTACATTTACTTTTTCAACTATGTTTTCAAATAATAATTAATAAAAATCAATCAATTTTGTGCTTTATAATTTACTAAATTAGTCAAAAATAAATAAATAAATATCTCTTTTACACAAATATATATATATATATATATATATATAAATTTAATAAAAAGATTGTATTTTATTTTTTATCGAAAAAAAAAGGACTATATTTTACCGTTATACAACTTATATATATGTGCATGGACTAAACTTTTTTTCTTAAATTTAATTGACATATTTTATTGAGATAAATCAATTTATAGTCCTTATAAAATTTTATTTTATTTTTTTAATTTTTATTAAAAAGAAATTGTCAATTTCTAGTCCTTTAAAAAATTTATTTATATTTTTGGTCTCTAATTTTAAATTAATGTTTCAAATTTTTGAATATTTTTTTTCAATAATATGAAGGACAAGTTTAACAATTACTTTACAAAAAGTTTAAATTTTTTTAATAAATGATGAATTAAATATTAATTTTTAAATTTTTTATGCTTAAAAATTTATATTTAATTTATCGCTTGTTAAAAAATTCTAAACTTTTGTAGATTTTTTTTTATAATATCATAAATATTAGTGCAAAAAATTGAAGGATAGACGATAATTAAATTAAAAACAAGGATTAAAAAAATTAGAAAACTAAAATTTGATTAAAAAATTTATAAAAATTAAAAACAAAATTGTAAAATTTTAAAAAGAAATAAAAAAAAACTTATTTTTTTTTCTATTTTATTTCTTATCTATCCACTCTACCACAATATTTATTATACATTTTTTCGCGGACCAAAATGATGGTTTTCTTACTTTGGGGCTTTTGTATTATCAACCACAAAATTAATGTCTATGCTAAAATAAGTAATAAGGTCAAGAATTTTGCACTCGTTGGTGAGGCTTTTTATTCTACAAAAACAAAGGCTTTGGCCTGTGAAGGGACAAATAATTCAATTTGGAAATTATTTCTTTTAGAATCAACGGTGAGACTTGATTTAATTGTCTAATTTTTATTGAGAAGTACATATTATAAATGACAAACTTGTGAGAACAAATTTCTAAGATTTTCATGAGAAAAGAAAATTAGAAGAAAAAAAAATATTTATAGCACGTTTGTTTATGAGTTGTTTCATTTAAGTTATATTTCTTTTAATTATCTTTTTTTATTCAAATCACACTTCTTTCAATTTATCTGAAAAGACAATTATTTGTTATAATTGATTAAAATATGTATTATCAATCATCTGATACACTTGTGATCATTATATTGACATTTAATTTTTTTCAAAGTATATTTTTAAATAAATCTCTTTTCTTATTTATACTTAATACAAAATTTTATGTTACGATATATTGAGATATGTATAGTTAGTCATTTGTCATGCGTTTAGTGTATATTTGTATTGATGTTGAATTATTTCTAGTCTTAACCCGTTTTCATATTTAGAAATCTTAAATAAACACAAAAATTTGAGACACTTGTACTATATATGTATTTACTATATATATATATAAACTACATGTGTCCAATTTATATCAAATTCTGATGTTCATAAAATATTTCAATTTTAAGTTTTTTTATTTTGCTTTTCCTCTCTTTCATTCAATCAGTGTTTCTTGCAATTCATATTATGAGAAAATTATTCACAATAGTACACTAGAGTGAGAATCATGAGCCATTTGAGACGTTTTTAATGTGTATGAATTGACATTTAGTTGCTTCCAATTTTGTTTTCAAAAGAATATATTGTTACTTATTTAAGAGAAAATTTTCTACTATGGTACGTTGAAATATGTACTATTAGCCATTCGACACACTTTTAGTGCATTGTGTATCCAACCTTGTCTTAAAAAATATCCCTTTTTACATATGCTTTAAAAGGATATTGAATAAGAATGTAGATAAAAAATTAAATTTAGACCATGACTACATTTTTTTAATATATGAAGAAAAATAGGATATCATTTATGCTTAATTTTTTTTATCATTACATTATGTTAAATAGATACTTTTTTAATAAAATGTGTTAAAAATGTATACTGATATTCGTTCTCATTCGTGGTGGGTTTATCATATACAAAATCTTCTTATAAAATATTATACACTATTGATTAAAGATGTTATTTGATTTGATATCTCACATAATATTAAACTTTATTTTTGAATATAATTTTTGCTTAAATCATACGAAAAACAATTTCCATCCATGACTACATTCTGGTCATATTCCTTTTTTGTTGATAATTATATTCATCTTAGGCCAATTTCATAAAATAAAAAATAATTATTTATCTTTATCAACACAAGGGACAAGCACTATGACATCAAAAAGGGACAAGCACAATAGCTATAGCTATTTTCCATCTATTTGTAATACTTTAACTACCATGAGAAGTGAATTAGTTATGAAACATTAATAGAGTAGTTTTTCTACTGTCATGTTTTCTTCTTAGAACATACCAACTTTAATGGTCAACATTGATGTCCATTGTCTACTAGACTCAACACAAGGTTAGCCCAACTAATCTTTTCAAAAAACCAAATCTATAAGTGTCCTTTGGATTATTTGTAAAATATTTACCCTGCCCCCTTTTCATTTTAATACTAATTAATTTATTCAAATACAACATTAATTGTATATTATTATTTTTAACCCAAACTTATAGAATAGAGTTAGTGGTTGCTGTAATTATGTAACACTGGTTGTAAGAGTAGGACAATTAGTTGCGTGTCTCCAAAGAAATCATTTATGTTGTTATGGTTGTATAAGCAAGTAGTGCTTTTACATGCTTCGAATGAATTTGCTTTGCAAGTTGCCATTAAAAGATTTAGAATTTCGATTTGTTATGTTGTTATTATATCATCCAATCATTAGGAAGGACGTGTAAAATTTAAGTTTGCAAAGGAGAAAGATCAACATTAACAACACATTTGTTCACATAGTCTAAAATATATTTTTTGTGACCGACCTACTAATTGTTCAAAAGGAAATATGATATGTATTTTTAATATAAACTAATTTTGATTTGATGTGCGACGTCCAATAAAATTTCAATATTTCACATATTTTTAAATTGCAGTTACAAAATAGTAACATCGCAATTTGTTAATATTTGTTTGTTTATACTGATAATACATTTCAATTCAACTGTTGAAAATGCTTTATAGTGTACACTTTTTCAAAGTCCATGTTTATTCACACTTAAGGCTCCAATTAAACAGTTAAATCAATAGATGGAGGGTATAATCTGAAAGACAAGTAAATGACCCTTGTCTAATGGAAGAACAAAACCATATTTCCTGGAACCTATACCCTCACCTGAAATTTTATATTATGTTTTTTCGTACCTCTTTGTCAACACCATAGAATTGCAGGGAGGGATAAGCAAAAAATTTAGTTCTCTACCTTATCTCCTTGCACTCCACTATAGAAGCCATTAAGGTTGTACATGTTTCGATATTTTTAAAAACCAAACTATATCCATATATCCATTTATAACTGATTTTTGGTAATATAACCAGTTTTTCACCCATACAGGTCTAAACCGGTTTTCTCACAAACTCAGTTAAAAACCGATTATTTCTTAATATCTGGTTTCAAAAATCGATCAGTTAAAACCATATATTATTTCTTAATATCTGGTTTTAGTATTTAAATGCTACTAGCTGCTACTATTATTGCCACTGTCTCAAACCCAAATTTTCTAGAAGTACTAGAAATCCGTAAGTAAAACAGAAGATTAAATTGGAGGCAAAAATACAGCAAATGAGACACTTTAAAATCAGTGATGCAAACACAATGCCAACCATATACTAAATTGTGCTCATCTGCCCCCTATTTTTAATCACACAATGTTAAATACACTACCGAAAGCTAGGTTCTGGTAAAATGCCGGGTTGGTTGAGAAACTCACTATTAAATTGGACAAGTAATAAAAGGTAAGATGTAACCTATTTTCCTCAAAAGAAACTACAAACATTAAACATGGAAAAGAGCAAGTACAAAGTTTGATCAAAACAATTACTTAGGTCACCAAGCTACCACTCTGAGTAGCCAAGGCCATACTAACCAGAGAAACCATGTCGAATTCCTATTAACTATTACATTTTTACTATTTGGATATATATAACATTCTAAAATTTTCCAGCAAAAAGAGGTCCTCTGTTATGGGATCAATATTAGACTAGTAGAAAATGGAAAATCATAAGCTATAGGTCAAGCACTAAAACTCAAACTTCAAATGCATCATCCAATTATGTGTAACAAGCTCCTCTAATTCTACATGATCTATGCAACACAAGCAAATTACCTCTCACAAGCAAGCCGAATTTCCATGGATTCATGCATTGTGATATATGGGTAACTTTTGCTAAACATATTCACTACATTAAATTCCAGCATACTAGACCTTACATGATTGTAATCAGCAGCATACCAACCAACATATGAATTCTATAGTTTCCAAGGTTCAAATACTTTATCTCTAACACCCAAAATATGTCTCTAATCTTTCTGTAATCTTACCTAAACACAGATTTAACTCAAGAATGAAAACCAACAGATAGATAGTGGTATATCAACTTACACTCATGATGAAAATAGCTAACACCCAGATTTTGGAATCACGCAAAACATTAATGCATAAATATGCATAGATGGCAAAGCGTTCACCGTGCATCATAAGTTCATAACCAATATCGAACATGTGTTTTATATTTACGCAATAGCGAGACTACTAGCTTGTAAACTCTGCACAGAGTTCATATTGAATAAATTTCAATAAAGGTACAACTAAGCTATCCATCCCAACAACACAACATATTATTCAGAAATAAATAAACCAATCGCTTTCTTAATAATAACAACATACATAAACTACCAAAATATACCAATCTGAAAAGTACACTGTATACAGAAACCAGACTTTAACCTATGCTTCTGAAGAACCTGCTTCTCTAAATTCTGCCAAAATGTTGGAAGATGATGCTTTATCCGTCATGGAAACATTTTTCAGTAGCCCAAACCTATCCAATCACAAAGGAAAAACATCCAAAATATTCAAAATATCAGAACCAATTAAGATAGAAGATATAATACTCAAACTTACAAGATATAGTAATAACCAATTAATCATAGGGAAACTATCAAGGGCTGGATCTCATAACATAAGTAAGATATACGAGTGAACTCTCAATTTAGTCTTAGAGTACCAATCCCTCCTACATAGTCCCTAAACTATACAAAAATAATTAGTCTCCAATATTTTATAAGTAGTCACAAACGTTTTCTTAAATCCACCACATCAGTTAGTCCCTAACATCTTGCCTAAATATAAATGCAGAGTCTAACAAGAAAAATTCATCAAAACATTGGAAACTGTTACAAAACATTAAAGAGTAGTACTTATTATTTTCAAATACTGTAGGACTAAAACACGAGAGATATCTCCTATGTAGCACCAAAACTTCATATTGAAGGAATGTTCACTCAATGTTGTTAAATAGCCGTTATAGCACTATAAAACATCTCATTACTTTTTTCAAGATATATTATTTAGTACAAAATATTGTCCAATAGCAGCTACAACGGCGCTCTCGCACCGTTGCGTAGCAAAATAAAAAATAAAAAGCCCGCAATTTTTTGCAATCTGCAATTGACAACATTGTGTCCCATGTTCAACACATTGTGTCCCAATTCAATCATTTCAAATTTCTAAAATCATTATCAACATCTATACATCTTTTTATCAGTGTTGGGTATCAATGTTGGTAGCACCGTTGCATAGCGAAATATGAACAAACCTCTATTTTTTGCGAACTACAATTGACAACATTGATTCTGGTGTTTCACAGGTGTCAGACACCAACAAATACTGACATATATGGTTACACTCAATCACTTCAAATATATCAAATTATTACTAGTGTCTACATTCTAGTATTGTGTCTGTGTCGTTGCTTCATAGGTGATAACTAAACTTGGGGATTTACTCAATATATAAAATGAATGGTTAGTCACAAAATCAAATCAAATCCAATTGAAACCATATACATAAATATAAAAGTACAAACAAGAAAGGAAAAAGTAAAAAAATGATATTTTTTGCTATTATTCCGTGGTTGACACTATCAGACACCAACACGCAAATACATTCAATCACTTCAAATATCTCAAATTATTATCGGTATCTACATCTCCAAAGAGACCAAATCAAATGAAGTCCAATGAAAACCATACATCTAAATATAAAATTGAAAACGAGAAGTTAAAAAAAATGAAAGTAAATGATATACCTTGGAGTGTGTATGTGATTCTAAGCAGGAACTGTGAGGATACTAGCAAGAGTACCCAAAACAGCAAAAGCAAGAAGAGGACTAATATCAAGAGTATCAAAAACCGGAGGAATAACATTCCTAAACAAACTAAGATAAGGATCACAAAGATCTCTAATTGCAGATAAAGGTTGTCTTTCCCACGGAATATTAGGGAACCAACTCAACAAAACCCTAACCAACAACACACCACTGTAAATATCCAACCATTTCTTCAATCCCGCCGCTACAACCGTCAAGGGCGTGTTCAATGAACTTTGTGTATTCTTCCTCAAGAAATAAGCGAAGAATAAGGATGAAGATGAGGTTCCAATTGAATAACATAGGTTCGGTGGTGGAAGGAGTTTGATGAAGGATTTGATGAATAAAGCGGTTATTCCGAATAAGGTGGTTAATGTTCGAGTAGAACCGGATAGAAGGACGGTGGTGTCTTCGGTCGGTGAAACGGAGGGATGAGAGTGGGGTTTTTGTGGTGCGGCGTTAACGGTAACGGTGTGGATAGATAGGTTATTGTTTTTGTGAGAGTTAGTGATGGGACGAAAAGTTGTTGTTGAGCGTTTGAGTGGGATGAGGTTTGGATGGAAAAGGAGAAGACGTGTTGAGGTTGAAGTTGATGCGAGTGACGCCATTTTTGTTCTTCTTCTTCTTCTTCTTCTTCAGTTAGTGAGTTGTGGAATCAACGAGAGTGAACTTTGGGGATTAGGCAGTTTTGTACTTATGTTATCAACCTAAACTTTTTATATCGATAATAATAATATTTGTTGTCTAAGTGGATTTATTAGTACCGTCCCAAAATGGTTTTCGTATTTCACTATTTTACCAAAGTTGATAAGATATATAAATAATTTTATCAAACTGATCTTGTAAATTAATAGTTGATTATAATTATATAAATATAAAGTAGAGGAATAATAAATTGGGAGTGATACATATAATATTAGTTATATAATACAATTAGTAAAAAAAAAAAAGAGAGATTAGATTGGTATTAAAAATTAAAAACGACAATAATTTTATGACAATTGTTTCTTGTAGATACGATAATTGTTATGGGATGGATAAAGTAATTTATATGTTTTCTGTCTTACAATATAAGTTAATTTTACACACAAAATATATTATTTTATGATAGATGAGATGATAAATACTATTAGAAGTTCAAATACAAATAGGAGGTCTCATATTCGGATCAATGTTGGAGAGTCTAATGAGCACCGAGAGCAACAACAAACTAAATTTCAAGATCCCTGAAGATGCATTATGTATATGGATTATTTCTCTTATGCATCCAATATTTACTTTATTCCTAGTCGATGTGGACTAGTAGTAGTCACTCACACTTGAATTTCAACACCAATGACATGATGTCCAATATAATATCGACATTTGTTAGTTGAGTTAAAAAAATATCAATATTTTTTGTTTATATCTCTAATTATTTATCACTCTAACTAATAATCTCAATGTCATTTGTAAAGTGACATGTACTATGGGAGGGTGGGTGAAAGATTTTTGAGTCCACTTCCTACTCTCAAATCAATGTTCATTTATAGTACGTAGAAATTCACATTTGACAAAAATGATAGATTAAAAATATAGATTATGATCTTTAAATTATAATTCAACTCACAAATATTAATATTGTTAAATTAAATATTTTATTTTAAATTTGAATAGAAACTTTACAATTATGTGTGAGTTTTATATAGTAATTACTATACCATTTACATACACCCAAAAAATATAGAATATGGAATTTGTTGAACATAGAATGTCTTGAATGACATATTAAAAAATATGCAAAAGATGAATAATTTTATTTTTACATCAAATAAATTAGTTCTTTACACTGATTTAAGGACAATATTCAATGAATAAACGACTAAATTAATTCCTAAATTTATAAGACACTCAAATAAGTCTATGAAATTATAAATATTTCAAATACATCTCCAACTCTATAAAACTTATTCATATTTGTCCATCTATTGAAATATGTTGGTTAACGTCATTTCACTTAATGATCAAATTAATAATAAGTGGTTAAATATGACTAAAATGATAGTGAGTCATAAAATAAAAATACCAACTTGACTTTCACCTGTATGAAATTTGACACAAGGATAGATTTGAGTGACTTTTGACAAAACCGATGTTGTATTTGAAATATTTCTATTTTTAGAGACTTATTTGAGAACATTTTACAAAATCATGGACGAATTTAGTGATTCACTCGATAATCGCCAGCTGGGTTCAAAAATAATAGAGTCACATTCTAATTTTTCAAAAAATTTGCATAGCTATAATCATAAATATTTACAACGAAAAAGCAGGTCACCATCACTTGAGACGAGACAAGTAGCTTGTAACATAGTACACATTTCAGCACATTGATCCTAAAAACATTAATATTATGTGCCATTAGTTTTCAAACTAAGCATGTCATAAATTTGTAGTATATATTTTTTTCTGTATCAAACTGGTACAAGATTACATCTCAACTGAAAAATAATATATCCAATTTATGTGCCCCTGGCCAAATGTCACAACATGTCTATTATCTTTTATGTGACAACTTCCTTTGAAGGATGAAAGACACACATCCTTTGAACATAACATCTTAGTACAAGTTAGTGATCACACCGCGCGCACGCCCTGCATTGTGAATTACACGTAATATCTGCATGAATTTCGAGTTACAATAATAACCAAATAAAAAGAAGCTAGAGCAATACTCTTCAAATTTTTACAAATTATGGGCATCATAACCTTAAAACCAATTCAATCACTGAATAGAAGCCAGAGCAATACTCTAAAAGTTTTTTGGCACAGTCACGGGCGCCACAGAAGATAATTAACAGCCAGCTCAGCTCTAATTTAACAGAATGACAAATTTGTATAATGTTGTGAAATAAAGGACTAAAATAAATCTTTTAAAAGATAAAGGGTAAAAATGAATTTTGAGTAAAAGATACATGACTAAAAGTATATTTTAGTCTAAATTGATTATAGGTTCAACCAAAAATTGCATTAAGAAGGTGCAAGACAACCGCATAATTGTGTACTTTGCAAGGTTCAAATCTTTAAGGGTCTCTTTAGTTCAATGGAGGGGAGGCAAGAGAAATAGATATATGTTTAGTTTAAAAGAGGGGAGAGAAGGGATTTTAAATGATTGTGTTTGGTTCAAGGGGAAAGGATTTTAAATGGTTTATATTGTTTTGGTCCCTACCCTCCAAATCCCGGAGAGCAAAAAAAGGTCTAGGAGGGATTTTACTCTCATCCCCTCTTAAAAATTGAACCAAATACACATTTTTAAAAATATATCCTCCCCTTCTCTCCAAACCCCTTCAACCAAAAGACCATAAAGGTACATAACCAATATTTTATATCTTGTGTTAAAGTAAAAAAGTCAAGTTTAAAATATGCAAATACAAGTACAAATTGTTAGGCAAATGACATACAATATAATATACCTAGTAACTTGAAATGAAAATCAGTACAATAATAAATACATCATACAATATTTATGAAATTGAAATCTACTTCCCAAATTGCATTTGAAATTTCATAAGATCAATTATGGAGTTGGCTCCTCCAAAGTCACCTCTCATTTTATAAGGTAATGTAAGATATTTCAGTCATTGATAAGAAAAATCAGCTATTGATATTCTAGAATCTATGATTTTTTTCTATGCATGTGCATGTAACATTAACCGTTGATTTATTCATAAAAAATTGATATTTTGTATTTTACTCTAAGGTGAACTGATCGCTTTAGAGGGAGCTAAATCCGACAAACTATAGTCAGCATTAACCAATGCTTTGATGCATGTATACAGTTTTAGACTGAAAAAATTCATCAGATCTTTATGGAGAGAAAGAAAATTGAGTTTTCGGAAAAGCGTAGATATATTAAGAGAGAATATATAACTATTAAATAACGGAATTTAAATACTCACACATAATGCAAGGCTACCTCTGGAGCAAAAGCTCTTCTATGGATTCAAATTCTTTAAGATTACCAAGTATGTGACGAATTCTCGCAGACAGCTTGTCACTGTGGTCTTCAACAGTTTTCATAAAAGAAGTTAACTGTTCTTGATATGTTGCACACAACCTCTTTTTAATCCGAAGCTCTGTGGTTAATTCCTGAATTTTCTTATCCTTCTCATCCTAAAAGAGAAACACAACAGAAGCAATCAAATGAAATGTTGGCGAAAACATAAGGGTTCATTCAATTCCTATGCTTCATGTTTTCATTTTTCACTTCAACTAATAAACTTAAGAGAATATAGATCCAATAGTTTGCTCATCATTTTCTTTTATAATTTTTGCAAACAGATCCAGCATTTTCAGAATATTTGAAATGCCAAAACATTGTTTTCGTTGTTTCTGAAAATACATTCTTCCTAAGTTGTCTTTCATCTTCTCTCTATCATAATTGTTCACTAAATGACTCTTCCATCTCCTTATTAGCAATTTAGAATGAGCATAAATTTTAGAAACTGAAAATGTTTTCAGAAAGTAAATGGGGTCTAATTTTGTTTTCAGAAACCATGGACGCTATATAATTGTAAAAATAACAACCAAATCATTTTCTCACTACAAGGGGTTAAATTAAACCAGGGATGTTATATAAAAAACAAAAAACAATACAATTTTCTTCATATATGCCAAATACAGCCACTAACCCAATTGGATGTATATTTTGAAAGACAACAAGAAGTCACTAAAAACGTTACACTAATACAGTAGCATTTCAAGTAAATTGGTTGTTGAAATTAATATCGTTTTATAGATAGACTCAATTAATCTCCTTCTCTGTCAATACAAAGGGGTCCAAACTCATGTTCTGCATATGAAATAGTGAAAAAAAATTATCTGAGAAAATCAGTTTAGTGTTTATATAACAAGTGTTAGATATAATACCTAGTGTTACCTAATAATTTGAGTTTTCATTTAACAGATTCATGACATGTTATTAGAGTGAATTAGTGAGATTAGAAATAAATGTCTCCTAGAGAAAGTTGGCATTGCAACTACAGAGAAGAATATGACAAAAACTTACGGAAAAGATTTGGCCATTGTTGTAATATCAGCTTTTTTTTAATTAACTTAATGTAATGTTCCGCTCTTTCTTCCATGTATCCCTCTTATGTAACTATGATTGCATTAACACCGCTTCTACAATATACCAACTTCGGCATTTAAATCTTTCACAATTATGAAACCAAAGCACAGTACAATGTTTTATCAAAACAACCAAAAATAAAGAAATGAAGAAAAAAATAATAGTAAGAAGTTATCCAAAGATGGAATATACAGTTAAATAAGAAATATGAACCTACCACTGTTTGGCGTGCTTCGCGTGGAGAGACTACTAGTGGATGATTGTGATCCTTCACAAACTTTGTTATCACCCATTTTCCAGACTTATCATACTTGATATGAATCATCGCCTTACAACCATCCCTTGTGCTGGACCTTGGTTTACGAACTGGCCCAAATTTCCCTCGGATGCTGACACAATGACCCTCCTTATTACATCCAAGCCTGCGAGCAAGAATCCTACCGTCTCTTTCTGAGCGCCGACACGACATCACACGCATGACAAATCCCACATGTCGGGCATATTCATCGTAAAATATCTTAGCAGCGTCTTCAGATACAAATTCCATGCCTTCATATGGTTCCTGAATAGCATGGTCATGATGAGAGGTACCTAATTCTCTCCCAGAATAACTCTCAAGCAATCTACATCCATCATTTGGTTCCACTGTCACAAAATAATTTATCTTTTGTACCCATCAAAAAGGTTCATGTGAAAATAAGTTATGTTTGAGATAATATTTCTGTTGATTGAATTAAATGAAATATGGAGAAAGAACTTAAGTTAAAAGAATTCTGTTGTCCAGCTGCAGAGAAGCAAATAAATCGATAATTTTAGAGTAAGCAGAGGCTCTAATCCAATATTTCATTTCATCAAGTGTCTTAACCCCCCTCCTAATTTCATTCATTCAGGAATCTAAATGATCGGGAAAAATATTTTTTCCAGTTGCCCAAAATCCAAACTGAAGAATTCGGTATTGCTTCTTGCAGTCTCTGTTGGAAATCCTATTTCTGGTTCTTATTTGATCTAACCAGAGGAGGTTTCTCTTGACAGTGACTAATTAGAAATCTAAAACTCCTACAGTCAAATCTTTTGTTTCAAAAGTAATGCAGGACACAACAAGATCAATACTAAATACAAGTTGAGATTCTGTGGATAGATATTTTATGATATACATGTGAAGTCTAACTCTGGCTCAGAAAAATCTACCAAATTAATTTTACAACATATGTCTATTTCCATTGCAATCTCAATCTGTTAGGTACTCTTAGAGAATCACGGATATGGCCCATAACCCTAGAGCAGTTTCTGGTGACTTATTTTAAAGGTTTTGGAAGGCAAAGGTCAAAATTTATGACAGTAGAGAATTTAAGTTATTGACCAAGGTACATCGCTGGAGCACAAATTGAATACTTATTTATATCTTCAAGGGTATGGTATCATGATACCTTTTACACATGTTATGGAAAAGTATTATGTTTTTGCCCTCTATTTGATAGTCAGAGTAGGGTTTGTTTTGGGTCTTTCCTGGTTTAATATTCAGAGAGATTGAACAACATTGTTAAATTGTCTTAGGCTCAGTATATTCATAATTTCTTTATGTACGAAACTAAGCATAGAAAATACGACATAGATAGACCTTAGGTAGTAGTATAACATTCATTATTTATGGCATTTGTGAGTAGTGTTGTCAATCGTGGATTGTGGAAAACAACAGCTTGCTTGAATTTCTTAATGATTTATTTTGGTATAAAGTCATAACCAGCACGCAGAGATTTAACCTTAAAAAAGATGTGTTCAATTCAATTTAGTCATTGAGAATATCACTAATGATTTCCAGTTGCAAACCTTCATATGTTTTTCAATGTATCTGAACTTTATACATACCCAAACCAGCATCCCCAGAAACTTCCATCTCGCCGTTTCCATCAACTAATCGGGATAGCATGTTGCATAACAAAGTACGGTATCAGCAAACCACACAAAAAGATGTAGCCTTGTTGAATAGATCCTGTCCACAAGTAACAAAATGATATAAAAAATGAAATCCATAACTTCTCATTACATAAAAGAATGAGCTTGAATACAGGCAAATAAAAACTAATAATACTCATATTTTAAGAGATTAAGGTCGTGATTTGCTAAACAACTTAGTCAAGCGTTTATCATATACTGTAAGTGTTTATGTATAGGCTATTTCTATACCTAAAGATAAAATAAAGTCAAATTATTTTCAATTAAGTTATAACAATATTTCATAAGCTATACCTGAGAATTTATGTAAATAAGCTGAAAACTCCTTACGGACATATCATATGCTGTTTCCATAAGCTCTCAAAAATGTTTATGTCAGTAAATAAGTTAATTCAAGCAAACACGCTAATTCTTCTTAAAAAATACATTATGAAAATGGCAACAAAATTCAATTTGAAGTGTAATCCAATTTTTGCATAATATAAAATTAAAAAGGTTAATCCAATGCAATAAAACTTCTGCCATGGCAGGATTTGAAGGGTTTCAAGGGAGCATAAAGTGTAAGAGTGACTTGGTTGAATCTAATCAACTACAAACCTTTCAATGAAACCTCTTTACACATAGTGGAATCTACTACAATTACAAATAAATATCAAACAACAGAGAATATAAGTTATAAATAATCAAACGAAAATTTATAAACTATAAACTATAAACACAGTGAACAGAAGAATAATCATTAATCGCTACCAATACGTTAATCGTAACCAGAAGAATAATCTCAAAAATGGAAAAAGTAAATCACGAAATGGAATAGGAAAACAGAGTGAGAAATATGATCGCGAGAGGGAAGAAAGAATCGTCGCGTTCGTGAGAGAGAAACCTGAGATCCGTTCGAGAGAGAAGTGAAGCCTTCGCCGGAGAGAGAACGATGATGTCCGAATGAGTGAAGGTAGAGTTCTGTCCAAAAACGGAATTTTGAAATTATGTAAGGGCATAATTGTCATTACAATAGCTTTACCCTATAAACCCCCTAATCTACTAGTATCACTCAACTAGCAACTGGCTCGTAGTTTAACAATTATTGCAAATTGTAAATTCAATTTTAACTACTATTTTTGTTTCGGACGAAGTATTTTTTAAATGTTTTGTCCAAATATTAAAATAAATTATAAATGTATATTATTAACAGCTTAAGATTGATATAGTCAAAATATAATATAATAAGATTATGTTTATGCAATCAAATTGTTATGAAAAAGAAAAAATATTAAGCTCAACTTAAAAAGAAAGTTAGTTATTGGACAATACACATATACATATAGTTTAAGTCCAAATAGTTAATGAATTTATAATTTTATGGTAGATTTGATTTCTTAGAATGAAACTATATAGAATATAAAATTTTTGTCATCGTGTTTTTAATATATATTGTTTCATATATTAATTAGTCATAAATATTTATCTCGTGTATGAATTATATGTTTCAACAATTTATGTAGTTATTAATTTTTTTTTTAAAAAAAAACAACGTGAAAAAATTTGGAACGTAAATTAAGTTTAATTAATGATAAATTTTTGTCTCGTGTATGATTTTGTTATTTATCTTAAATTAATATGTTATAATTATTATCATCTTTATTTATATGATATAAAAAAACTAAATTTAAAAAATTGATTAAGACAATGCGAAAAGTTAAGTGTGAAAAATTTATAGTTGGACTATTAATTATATTTGTTCTCATTTTTATATTGACGACAATTAAAAAAATATTCTTAATTAATTCTTTATATATAAATATATGTCAATGAAATTAAAAAAAAAAATCTCATTTCTGTGTTGTAGATATCAAAAACAATATCAAATTTAATTAATTGATTGGTGACAAATATTTATCTTATGTATGAGTTGTATGCTCCAACAACTTTTTTATTGATTCATTTACAGAAAAAAACAATGTGAAAAAATAAAACTAATGTGGAAAATTTATACTCATGGTATTATAATTTTTTTTTTACATTTTTATGTCCACGGTATCAAAAAATTCTTAGATCAAATATGTGTTCCATATATTTTTTTGTATCAATCAATGACAAATCAATACATTTCACTATAAAGTCAAAATCGCTCAAGAAAAATCAATACATTTCATTATAACATCAAATAATCTAAGAGAAATTATTATCGCATACGATACATATTAATCACAACAAAACAATCATAAGAAAATGCAATGCTATACATGAGCATATTGAAGGTAAAAAAAATAAGATCTCAATCCAAGATTGATCTTGGCAGTGATGAAGATCGATCTTGGTTTTGTTGAAACAACAATATCAATCTTGGTTTGCTTTAAAAACAATAAAATCAATTTTATCAAAATATGATTTGATTGTAATGCATAAAATAAATAGAGATAGAGATAGAGATAGAGAGATCACACAAGGATATATCCTGGTTCACCCAACCCGGGTTACGTCCAGTCCTCACAACCGTGAGATTTTTCACTAAATGTTCAAACCAAGATCGTTCTTGGTTTTCATGGATCAATCTTGATCTTTACACAATTCCTACCTTTCTACCTAGAAAGGATTTCTTCAGTTCTACCTTACTGTTTTGGAAAGGCTTTAACAAGTTACCTTTCAAAACATGAAAGGATTTTTACAATTTACTCAAGATTTGACAAAACAACCTTGAGTTACAAAGTGACGGATTTGAGACTATTTAGAATCTTGATATTTACTCAACTCTTGTTTGAGAAATATATTCTGTAAATAGACCTCAGTTGTAAATGATTATAACACAAAGATTAAAACAAAACAACAAACTATAAGAAAGATTTTGAGACACTTGAGTATGATTGAAAATATTGATCTTTTGCTTGGTGTTGATTGTTGTGTGTTGTTCTTCAACTTGCAGCTGCATTTATAGACTCCAAGAAGGCTTATGACAGCTCATGTGACTGTTGGAAAGGAACCAGCTGTCATAAAAGAGTTGTTGGATAAATTCTGCCAAAAGCAAGATTGATGAGCTGCATCAGAAGATCGATCCAAGATTGATCTTCTGGTTTGTGATGAACTAGCCTTGTACTTCTGTGATTTGTGTCAGTATGTCAGCCTTGAGTACATGCTTTTCTGTTACGTGTGCAGGCTTTAGAATAGTTCAAATCAGTAGTGTACTTTGCTACTTGTAGTCTTGTACTTGCATTTGCTTTTCAAGAAGAATGATCTTTGTAATATGCCTTTATTGAAGCATGCCTTTGATTCTTCAAATTCTGGAATATATATGACTTGGATGGATCTTTTGTTGATTATATGAGAGTATAGGATGAAAATTATTTCCAGGATTGATGTTTGTTTTCCAGAACTGCTTCAAGATCAATCTGCGTTTTCCAGAACTGCTTCAAGATCAATCTGCGTTTTCCAGAACTGCTTCAAGATCAATCTGCGTTTTCCAGAACTGCTTCAAGATCAATCTGCGTTTTCCAGAACTGCTTCAAGATCAATCTGCGTTTTCCAGAACTGCTTCAAGATCAATCTGCGTTTTCCAGAACTGCTTCAAGATCAATCTGCGTTTTCCAGAACTGCTTCAAGATCAATCTGCGTTTTCCAGAACTGCTTCAAGATCAATCTGCGTTTTCCAGAACTGCTTCAAGATCAATCTGCGTTTTCCAGAACTGCTTCAAGATCAATCTGCGTTTTCCAGAACTGCTTCAAGATCAATCTGCGTTTTCCAGAACTGCTTCAAGATCAATCTGCGTTTTCCAGAACTGCTTCAAGATCAATCTGCGTTTTCCAGAACTGCTTCAAGATCAATCTGCGTTTTCCAGAACTGCTTCAAGATCAATCTGCGTTTTCCAGAACTGCTTCAAGATCAATCTGCGTTTTCCAGAACTGCTTCAAGATCAATCTGCGTTTTCCAGAACTGCTTCAAGATCAATCTGCGTTTTCCAGAACTGCTTCAAGATCAATCTGCGTTTTCCAGAACTGCTTCAAGATCAATCTGCGTTTTCCAGAACTGCTTCAAGATCAATCTGCGTTTTCCAGAACTGCTTCAAGATCAATCTGCGTTTTCCAGAACTGCTTCAAGATCAATCTGCGTTTTCCAGAACTGCTTCAAGATCAATCTGCGTTTTCCAGAACTGCTTCAAGATCAATCTGCGTTTTCCAGAACTGCTTCAAGATCAATCTGCGTTTTCCAGAACTGCTTCAAGATCAATCTGCGTTTTCCAGAACTGCTTCAAGATCAATCTGCGTTTTCCAGAACTGCTTCAAGATCAATCTGCGTTTTCCAGAACTGCTTCAAGATCAATCTGCGTTTTCCAGAACTGCTTCAAGATCAATCTGCGTTTTCCAGAACTGCTTCAAGATCAATCTGCGTTTTCCAGAACTGCTTCAAGATCAATCTGCGTTTTCCAGAACTGCTTCAAGATCAATCTGCGTTTTCCAGAACTGCTTCAAGATCAATCTGCGTTTTCCAGAACTGCTTCAAGATCAATCTGCGTTTTCCAGAACTGCTTCAAGATCAATCTGCGTTTTCCAGAACTGCTTCAAGATCAATCTGCGTTTTCCAGAACTGCTTCAAGATCAATCTGCGTTTTCCAGAACTGCTTCAAGATCAATCTGCGTTTTCCAGAACTGCTTCAAGATCAATCTGCGTTTTCCAGAACTGCTTCAAGATCAATCTGCGTTTTCCAGAACTGCTTCAAGATCAATCTGCGTTTTCCAGAACTGCTTCAAGATCAATCTGCGTTTTCCAGAACTGCTTCAAGATCAATCTGCGTTTTCCAGAACTGCTTCAAGATCAATCTGCGTTTTCCAGAACTGCTTCAAGATCAATCTGCGTTTTCCAGAACTGCTTCAAGATCAATCTGCGTTTTCCAGAACTGCTTCAAGATCAATCTGCGTTTTCCAGAACTGCTTCAAGATCAATCTGCGTTTTCCAGAACTGCTTCAAGATCAATCTGCGTTTTCCAGAACTGCTTCAAGATCAATCTGCGTTTTCCAGAACTGCTTCAAGATCAATCTGCGTTTTCCAGAACTGCTTCAAGATCAATCTGCGTTTTCCAGAACTGCTTCAAGATCAATCTGCGTTTTCCAGAACTGCTTCAAGATCAATCTGCGTTTTCCAGAACTGCTTCAAGATCAATCTGCGTTTTCCAGAATTGCTTTCTTTAATCTGATTTGTGATGTTTGATTCCTATCTTGTTTTAACACACTCAAATGCACATGTTAAATATCAAAACACTTAGAATCATAATTAGAATTCTTAATTAACTTTTTGTTTGTTTTCATCAAAACATTAAATTGAGATTTTGTCTCAACACATATACCCTATTTATTCACAATTTAATATCATTCTAACTATGAAGTACTTGTTTAAGAGACTTGATACTTTGTCACCACGCAAGTGGACAAACAATTCAAATTGTCATGTCTTCATAAATCATCTCAACTCAACTCGTGACACATATACGCACGACCAAGGTAAACATGTGTTGCATGATAGCTCTTGACATTTGGAAGCTACCTCTAAGTCACTTAGGAATTTCCGACCAGAATACCCCAAGGTCTAATAGTCTTGTCATAAGGCTCAACAAAAGACATCTACGACCAGGTTCATTTAGTTGTACTTCTCCAAAATCACTAGACTTGTCAGACCCTACCTATATGATGACAATATAATCTCCACATAAAAAACTTATAATGTCTTTCAATCAATCTAACTCGACAATTTATGGATAACCGTCAAAAATAAATTACGAGAACCCACTTTAAAAGAGTCAATTTCGAGACTGTGTCAAGTAAACTTCCTTAAAATCAAAAAATAATTAGTGGATAATATAAGAATTGTTCACACGGCCGTCTTGGCGTTGATTTCACTCAAATCGAACTTACAGTGAAGATGAACGGTGTAAAATAACGAGTTTCATAAACGAATAAGTTGAATATTTTTAGAGAGAAATTGAGATGTTTAAAAATATAAAAAAATGTGTTTAGTTGACTAAATGAATGAAACAACGTAATAAAATTTGGACATAAACGATTTTTTGACACAATTATCGACCACCATTGGCAAACGATAGCCCTACTTTCTGTTTCCTCTTCCTTTCACGTTAGCGGAGCATATGTACTTTACTTCAACTCCCTTTTACATCATGTTTTATTTACTTTATGTTTTACTATTATTATTATTTTTATTTTACTAAAACAAAATTAATAATGATTTAATCTCATTTTTAATACTCCCCCAAACATCAATTAATTTTTAAAATATTAATCATATTTCAGAACTAATATATGATAAATTAGAGTGATTAAAATATTTAACCTTTAAAAAAAATACACTACTAACAACTAAAACTATCATATTCAAAATAATCACTACTAACATTAAAATACTAATTAACATCATTAAAGAATAGTCATATAAAATAAATAATTATAACATTAACATTTTATATTAATTAATAAATCATAATATATATATATATATATATATATATATATATATAAAATAAAGAAAATCAAACACAATATTACTACCATCTCAAAATGATTATTTATAAAATAAATAACTAAAATAGAAAATACTTAGAGATAATTAAAATATAAATATGTGCACGGTTAACATTAGTTAAATATACAAGAAAATATCACATTAATTACTATATATACACATAAAATCGCATAAAATCTTATTATTTAAAATATGTATACTAAAGTACTATTAATTTTAAAAAAATATATTAAATGATAAAATAAAATATTTGTTATTTATATCAATCAGTTAGTCAGGTGTTTAAATATGTCTTTGATCATTGAAATTATAATTTTTTTTTTTATTTTGATTCTCGTAAGTTTTTTTCTATTTTGTTTATGTCCCTGTAAATATAGTTTAATTCCAAAATAGTAATTTTTACTAATTTTCTTTACAAAACTCTAACACTGTTGAATATAATTAAAACATAATTTTTTTTAACTTAAAAATAAACTCCGTTAAATTACAATATTTTTTAACATAAAATCAAAACCAAATATTTCATTCTTCTGTCTACAAAAAATATAAAAGTTGTGAAACACAAAATTTGAATTTTCTTAAAATATAAATATTTTGAAAAACCTTTTTTTAGAGTGTTTCGAAAAATTTGAAAACAACGTGATCTTGGATGTTGAACACACCATCCTACTTAGAGCCATAGTTCCACCGACAGGGTGTTAGCAACAAGGATTTCCCTATCCCACCTTTTAATGACTATATCCATTAATTCTAAAACACCCAAGGATTTCCCTGTAATACACAGTTAACATCAGAAGCATTAGTAAAAATATGTTATTAAAATGTATTTACCACAGCTTGAGTATTATTCTTCAATTGTAGCAAAAAATAATAACTCTTACTTTTTTTTTTATGTTATATTAAAATATTTGTTCTATTTCGTTTCATATTTAAAAATTTAATGTTATTTATACATTGTCAATATAAAACCAACTTTTCACTTAAATCTAATGGACCAATGTCATGTTTCTACGTCACACAATCATTTTAAAAATAAATATACAAATGTGGGGTAATGTGACAAAACAGTAAATTCTATGGAGTCGGATCCATTAATGATCTAGTTATATAAGAGTGTAATATTTAGCTAAAGTAGTAGTAGTATAACGGAAGGAAAATTGGTTGCAGAAGAAGAAGAAGAAGAAGAAGAGGGGTGTGGTGGCGTGGCGAGAGAGAGAGAAGAGTAATTCCTCTCTTTGCGGCCATCCGATAAAGTCGGAAGATACTAAATAATCAAAAAAATAAAAAGCCCAATTATACAATACAATATTAAAATTACATTATTATTATTATTATTATTATTAGTTTGGTCGTTTCACGAGAAATCTGCGGAAACCCCCCAATTCATTCAATTACGTATACTTTCTATCTTTCTTTCGTACATTCATTCATCACTATACTCCATCATCATCATTACTTTGTTTTTCTTCTTCATCCTCATTCTTCATCACCACCGTCTATTTCTGATCCATCATCGTCATTCATCAGCAGCATGAAGGATAAAGATAAGGAAAAGGAATCCGAACCTAAGAAGAAATATCCTATTGGTTCCGAACATTACCTTCTCTACGAAGAAATTGGACAAGGCGTTAGTGCTTCCGTTCATCGCGCTTTATGTGTTCCTTTTAACGAGATCGTCGCCATCAAGATTCTCGACTTCGAACGCGATAACTGCGATCTGGTATTTTCCCTTCTCAATTCTCAATTCTCAATTCTCATCAACATCAATCATAATTCCTTCATTCTGATCCCATGCAATAAAATTAGTTACGCTGCAAACCTTTATATTGCTCTCACATGCATCAACATGATTTTAAATTTCAATTAAAGTTAAGCTATGAACATTACATTTGCAAAGCTGTCGCAGAGACTTCAAAATCTATAATGAGAGACACAGATCGCTATGATTCATTCATATTAGTTATTAATAATTGAATAATTAAATAATTAATTGATGATTGAATGCAGAATAATATATCTCGTGAAGCACAAACGATGGTACTAGTGGACCACCCTAACGTATTGAAATCACACTGTTCATTCGTGAGCGATCACAATCTATGGGTTGTGATGCCGTTTATGGCGGGTGGTTCATGTCTTCACATATTGAAAGCAGCACATCCTGATGGATTTGAAGAGGTTGTTATTGCAACTGTACTTAGGGAGGTGTTGAAGGGTTTAGAGTATCTTCATCATCATGGTCACATTCACCGTGATGTTAAGGCTGGTAATGTTCTTATTGATTCTCGCGGTGCTGTTAAGCTCGGCGATTTCGGTGTTTCCGCTTGTCTTTTTGATTCAGGTGATCGACAACGGTCTAGAAATACTTTTGTTGGAACGCCGTGTTGGATGGCACCTGAAGTTATGGAGCAAGTGCATGGTTATAACTTCAAGTATGTTCTTTATCTCCTTTTTCTTTTTTCTTATACATTATTCTAAATTGTGGATTCTGTCACATTATGTTGCGTGCAAGCCAGCATGATGCATAAAATATGGTTGATGTGGCCTTAATTACTATTGTGATTTAAAACCATGATAATATATATTCATATTTTTATCTGGACTTTTTCTCTCTTTTAAAAAAAAAATGGTCACATCAATTGTAATCGTGATTCTATTGTTTTTTTAAATATCTCTACAACTGCAATTGAATCAGTCCCTCATCAAGGATTTTCATGCTACTATAATCTCATTAGTAAAATTTTTATTTCATATCAATGACTGCGACCGACAGTACTTTATTATTTGATTACAATTTTTTGCAATATAAATGATTGTGAGTACACCATTATTATTTGGCTACAAATTTCGGCAATATACCAATGATGTTGATTGTAAGTTATTATTTAACTACAATTTTGTTCAACACTGATTGGGAGTGCACTATTATTATTTGATTGCAACCGTGTCACCCTATCATTAACTTTTTGACTAGAATTTTCTGCAATATCAATAACTGCTTTGAAATTGCATTTTGAAACCTTTTTACCCTAGCTTATTGACATGCTAACATTAGTTTACCTCAAAATTAATGATCCAGAGCTGACATATGGTCATTTGGCATAACTGCATTGGAGCTTGCCCACGGCCATGCTCCTTTCTCAAAGTTTCCACCATTGAAGGTGTGTGTGTGCATATATCACATTATTTGCAACAACTACATAACATTTTATCTCATTTTTCTTCGTTTAATTTCATAATTAAACTTTCCAGGTACTGCTTATGACTTTGCAAAATGCACCCCCAAGCCTTGATTATGAAACGGATAAAAAGTTCTCTAAGGTCAGCTCAGCTCAGTTTGATTTTTCACCTTTTACTGATTGCTCCTGTAAACAAATTCAACTCTTCTACGACTTTTCCTAGCTAATATCTTATTCTCTTTCTTTCCAGTCTTTTAAGCAGATGATTGCTTGTTGTTTGGTAAAAGATCCTTCAAAACGACCCTCTGCAAACAGGTTGTTAAAGCATTCCTTCTTTAAGCAAGCTCGCTCCAATGATTATATTTCACGCACGCTTTTAGAGGGGTTGCCTGCTTTAGGTGATCGCATGGAAATCCTAAAGGTTGCTTTCACTTTAATTTAATACCACATATCCTCCTTCCCACCCGTTATTTTCTATAATAATATGATGTTTATTTATGAGGTAATTTTTCTGTCACAGAGAAAAGAAGAAGATATGCTTGCACAAAAGAAAATGCCTGATGGACAGATGGAAGAATTATCTCAGGTACCAAAATACAGTGTCTAATTCTAACTAACTATCCCTTCCAAAAACATGTCTAACTAATTTTTATTGTATTGCTTCCCCATGTACTTGTACTCAACATGTCCCATAAGATAAGACATTTTTGAAAATGCTACTTATAGTTATAGTTGTAGTGTTATACCTACTTGTTGGTCAATCCAGGGTGCAGGAAAACTCGAGCAGAGTTGGATACTGTCTCTGTTTGTCTGTGTATAGTCTACGCTAAAAATTTCAAACACATTTCATTAGTTAACATGGTTCTAAATTGTGGTCACAGATAATTAATATTGTGGCAAATTGTAACTGTAATTGCAGTTACGATGTTGATGCGAAGACCTCTAAAAATTTTATATTGCGGCCACAACAGTTACAAACTTCAATCTAAAACCTTTTCTTTTTTTATGATATTTATTTTTGGTTATTTTTTGCTTTGCTACCGATTTGATGGAAAGGATATAACATTATTGTGTTGTGTTTAATCCCCTTTACTGTAGAATGAATACAAACGTGGCATTAGCGGCTGGAACTTCAATCTTGAAGATATGAAGGCTCAAGCTTCCTTGGTAGACGTCATGTCCAATATTAATTAAACTTTCGATCCACTCCTCAAGCTATAAAGTTCTGATTGTAGTTTTTATTTCTTCTAGATCAACGATTTTGATGATGCTATATCAGATATGAATCATGTGGGAAGTTCATCTTCACTTGATGCACAAGATAAGCAATTGCCAAATTCAAGTCATAATCGTAGTCAAACTGTTGACATGGTATGTTATTTACAAATTCATTTTCTATTTAATAGGATTAGGATTATATTTTTATAATATTTGAATTTTCCTTCTTTATTTTTCATTGCTAACTAACAAGATAATTTTGTTATTGGGGTAGTCCTAATGGCTAATTCTTTACAGGAGGAAAATGATGAAATGCTTAATCAATCGGCTTCTGTTCTCGTAGTTGATTCCACAGTAAATGATGCCAAGTATGTCTCTAACACGTGTCTGGTGTCAAGTCTATTGAACTATGCCTTTGAAACATTAATGTTACATAGACATCCACTTTTCTAATCACATGCAAAAATGCAGTAAATTCAGTTTTCATATATGATCAATTTCAACTAAATGTTTAAACCACAATTTTCAACATTATCTAAACAGTCATCAATTCAACCGATTTAATCAAATTTTTGCACATAATAATCAAATATCAGTGTAAGAAAAAGTGGGTGTCGACAAAACATTTTTGCTTTTAAAATACTCAAACTCCCTTTTACATCATGTGCTAATGTTTTTAAATGGCTTGGGATATTTTATTTTACAAGAAATAAATGAATGAATGATACCTGTCTTTACTTTACAGCTAGAACTTTTGTCATAACATGGTGGGTCAATGCTTTTTTATCTTGTCAATTCCAGGACTAAGATTGAAAAATCTGATGATGACTCTAGCATCACCAGTTCAAGCCACGAACCACAAGCTTCTTCTTGTCTTGATGATCACGTGGACCATAGTTTAAGTGAAAAATCTGATATGGAAAATGGTGCAAGATCTTTGGAGGGTGTGGCTATCCATTCTCATCATAGAAGAGGATGTTCATCAAGCATATTACCGGAAGTTACTCTTCCACCTATTCGAGCAGAAAGGTGAATACTAAAAATTCTACATTGAGTTTATTTAACTTTATTTTGAATTATAATAGTCATTTGGGCTGATATGAATCTGTTTTTCTTAACCCCTCTGATGGGCCTGTTAGTTTGGTCATCCCATAAAAATTTGGGCCAACCAAAGAGGAATTAAGCAGCTCCAATTTGGTTGTCCTGTTGGTGATCCTCTTATATTCCATTAGTGTTGAGACGATAAATTTGGATTAAGTGTAGTCAAGCTTGCTGCAGTTAGGTGCAGTCAGCACCTTGGAACCTTCGATCTTTGATTGGACGTTTCAAATCTTAAGACAATTTGTTATTTTTGTTTAATATAAAACTACAAGATTAAAATCTGGATAGTCTGATCTTAATCAGACGACTTTGACTTACCTACTGCACCAGTAGAGCTGTCAAAAAAGCCCCTAACTCTCAGACCCTTTTAATTTTTTTTATTAAACTCCTAATATTAGGCTCTCTATCGAAATAAATTTTTTAAAGTCCCGGCTTAAGGGAGGGGGGTTTATAGGCCCCCAATATTTTGTTAATTTTGAGATTTATTTTTTGAAAAATTTTCAAAATTTATTTTATTAAAAAAAAATTAAAAAATTTATTTTTTCTCAAAAAATTTTGTGAGAAAAATAAAAAAATCTCAAAAAAATCGAAAATAAAAAAAAAATTGTAAATTATTTTTTATCAAAAACTTTTTAGCGAAAAAAAATCAGAAATTTTTTATCTGTGACAAAATTGAAAAACTTTATTTCTCAAAAAAAAATATAGATTCTTTTTTTTGAAAAAGTGGGCCTATAGGCTCATTAAACCCACAAAATTTTAGGGGACTTTTAGTGTGGGAGGATTTATTTATTGGAGTCTTTTAAATTATAAACTTTTTTGGCTCCTCCAACATGTAGACCGGGACCGGTAAGTAGGGGTTTGTAAAATTGACACCTTTGTGCAGTGGCTTGAGATCCAATAGAAAATATTTCACATTCACACAACAATTTAGTTAATCATTCATTTTTCAAATGAAAAATATTTAAACTTCAATCTCATACTTCATCGTTCATTTTCTTTTTTAATTTCACAGTCATTTTTAAAATTAAACACATACTATTATTTTTATAATTGTCAATCTTTTTTTATAAACAAATCAAACACTTCTCTAATCTATCATCAGCTTTAATATTTAGAAATATAAATTACAGTGAGAAGCTACATATTCAGACCCAAAATTTAGTTCCACAGACAGGAGAGGATGTGCTTACTGAACTTCCTTCTAGAGTCTCAAAATCATCAGGTACCTGCTCACATTAATTTGTCTAATGGCATGCCTTGTTTTCAATTTTAAGGGAGCACTAATTTTTTTAATATTGACATATAACTATTGTGCTCTTAAAGTCTTCATGTATCACTGTTCCCTCCTGCATTTCCTTCTAACTAATCATTTTTTGTAGCAGCTACTTCTGATGACACTGATGAGAAAGCAAAGGTACCTGTTGTTCAACAGAGAGGACGTTTTAAAGTTACATCTGAGAACGTTGACCCGGACAAGGTAAGAAATAACTTTTATAATTATTGATCATTCTCCTTTCTTGAAGACTGAATACTAATATATCTTTCAGGTATCTCCTTCTCCTGTACTGCAAAAGAGTCACAGCATGCAGGTTGGTTGTTTTGAGGTTTGCTTAACTATCACCTTTTCTTCTTTAGGTGGGGAGTACCCCAAAAAATATAGGTTCTGCTCTAAATCAAGTTTTTAATGCTCGATATGTATCTTCCTCTTGCACATAGATTTGAAAGATATGTTGACTGTATCTTAATAATAAGAAAAATGGGGATATGCACTGTCATTTATATTTGGTAGTGTTTGGTATGAAATATGAATGAAGTATTCGGTAGTTATTTTAAAAAAACAGTTACAATAGAATATGAAATGTTTTCATTTGGATGAGAGTGTAAAACTAATTTACGCATGTCCATTAAACTCTAATAATAATTAGACCCACACGAATTTCTGACTTTACTTTCACTCTGTGAAGGATACATCAAACTTTTTCAATTCTCACTGTTAGAGGTATGGATCGGTTAAATCAATCCAACCATTTAAAGTATATGCCTGTTTGTGAAAAAACAAAGTGTGCTCAACCTTAATTCACTCATTTAAACGAGACAAATTTTAATATTGAGCCTAAGTTGCTAAAAAAACATGAAGTTTGAGGTTGACTCATTTAACCCATTTATGTTTTGATTATTTTTTCTTTATCAAAATTCTCACCCAATAATTTTCTATATTGATTAATTTAGTATGCCAATCCTAAGAATTTCAGCTTGACTGAGAAAATTGAGCTTGTTTTTTAAGTTAAATAAATGAATTTGATCAAACATTTAATGAGTCGAACTTATAATGCATGAATAAAGAATGATCCTAATGATGTTAAAGAATGAAGAAATAAAAAAATGATCCAAAAGTAGAACATTTGATACATTAGTAACTTAAAAGTTTCACTTTTCAATAAATATTTTTTAATTTCAATTCTCCAACCAGTGTTAGCAGGGCATTTGTTAGTGTTGGTTTGTCTTATGATTATTTTTGTTGTACTCGAGCATTGATGGCGTTTGGTTTGCAACTAGAAAGTGATGATACTTGTTACCATCTTTTTTCAGAAAATGGGAAGTGTTGTTATAGGTTTAGTATTATGTTTATAATGTTATATATCCTAATTTACTGAAACATTTAATGTGTTGTAGGTTATAAGCCAGCATAGTACTCCTCTACACTCACCTTATCCATTATTATCAACAATATCTGATTCTACGCCAACAAATGTTTCTGGCTGTTCACTGTTTCCTGTGTTGCACTCTGTGCTTCAGACAAATATTCTTCAGAGGGTATGTTCAGTCTTAAATGGTTCTATTCTATCTCCATCTAATAACATACAAGAGTAACTGTTTTTTGGTTCATCACTTTTTAACAGGAAACTATTCTTACTTTAATGAAGCAAATTACTGCCGGCGATTCTTCTGGTGCGACCTCTATCTCGATTTTTTTTACCTTTTTCATTAATTTCTCTTGTATTTATAATTTTAAATACTTATTTGTCAACCGTGCAGCTGATAGCACAAATACCCCAGCACAGATAGCAGCAACGGAGAAATCCTTGGTATGTAATTATAAGGCTTAATTTTTATCATTTTAACTCGTTGATTTATTAACTTGAGAATGACCTATGTTTCTCTGAGAAATGAGAATCATGTACTGTTAGGACTTAGATTAGGAGAGTTAATTACTAATAGTTAGTAATAGGTTGTTAGTGCTTTCTGTTTCTGTTAGTGCACTTTGTTTCCAAGTTTGTAGGGCAGTTACTGAAATGATCCTTTTTCCCTTATCCCAAGTGTACAGAGAACCTATAAATAAAAGTTCTCTTCCTTATGAATGTATCTTTGGGAAAAACTTAGAAATGAATTAGTGTTCAGGTTATGAGAAGCGTATTCCCTGTTGGATGAAAAAATTTCTTCTATTATTTCTTATCTTTTTCTAAATAAAAGTATTCTTTCTCTAATTCCTTGGAATCCAATTCTTGCCTTCCTAGCAAGGAAATAAATTGAATTGCAAATTCCAGATGCAACTAGTATACTTGCTGTATTACCTTTTACTAAAAATAGTTTCATTGTTACTTGAATGCCTTTATATCAGCTTTTCATGGTAGTATTAATTTAAAGGAATTATTGGCTATGCACCACTGCAGCTTGAATCAGCTCACGAAAGAGAAAAGGAGTTACTTCATGAGATAACTGATTTGCAATGGAGGTATTGTATTAGGTGAATTATATGGTAAAATATCAGTGTCTTACTCATACTCATTAACTTTGCTTTGTATCATCTTAGGCTCATATGCACCCAGGAAGAGCTTCAAAAGTTGAAAACAGAAAGCGCTCAGGTAGTATATCAAACCCCCTGTTAGTAATAATAACATATCTTAGATATTATTTGTGAATGATGAACTTGACATTCTAACTTGTAAAATCATAGGTGTGATAATGGATACATGGATTTGGATTTCAGAAGTGATTCCTTTGTTTAAGTTGATGCTTGGATTCCTTAATGCATTTAAAAGGTGCAAGGAGTAAAGTGAATTGTAACCAATAGAACATCCATTTATTAGATATTATTGAGTGATTTGTTACTTTTAGGATTTTTTAGGTGATAAGAAATTCATCATAGCTCCTTGTTTTTGTGTGGCAGCATAATAGCCCTTTCTTAGTGCAGATTCGTTGTTCATAATTATTTTTGTAAATGATTTTAGCGTTATTTCCTGGTTGTAAATTATAGCCTCGTTTTTATCTTACTAGATGCTATGTTTTTGAAGGGATAAAATGCTATTGAATTTTAATACTTGCTACTCAGCGAGTGAAACATGAAATTGATAGTCACTTTTTTTTTTATCATGTTTTCAATTTGGATCACATAACAGTTTTGTATATTTGTGATTTATATAACTATATATTAAAACTGATTCCCCAGTCCCACACTATGACATTGTCACATGCATACTATTTTTTTTTCATGCATGTTGCTATCTTTTCAATCCTCGATCAATTCCTCTTTTAAACATAGCAAGTTGCAATTCAATCAAATTAATAATCTACGTATGCCGTTACTTATAATGTTTTCAAGACGTAAAACAAATAATGTTTTCAAACTATTTTTTCTTACAAAATGTTTTCAAACTATAACACCCCACCGTTCCTTCATTTTTTTATTCGTCATTATGTTTGTTTAGAAAAGGTTTTGTTTGAGTTGTCACCTTCTCATTCTTTTGACCACCTCACCTTCTCAATCTTTTACTGATTCTTGCAATCTAACGAACCCATCTTTTTAAAGGTGGACCTTTGAGACTAACTTAATATAACACGTCAATCCGATTTTTAATCTTATTAAGAAATTTTAGTATTGTTGTAAACAGAGGAGAACGAACATAACAAAGTTAGGCAATAAACAAATAACAAAATTGAGACACTAAAAAGTGAAACAATCAAAAGCAAATGAAATATTTCTTTTTCACTATTTTTTATAATGACCACATATTACATAAAATTGAACAATAGATTGACCACCGTTATGGAGATACAATTTGAACACTCCACAAATCTCAAAATAGAACACAATCTCACCACAACAAGTCAATAGAGAATCACAAGACAAATCTAGCATCTGTTTTGGTAAAATGTTTCAATAGAGAATCACAAGACAAATCCAATTGGTGAAATGTTTCAATTTGAGTAAAAAAAATTTAAAATTAAAAAGTTGAGAATTTTTCCTAGAAATTAAAAATTTCAACTTTTTTTTAATTATTAAAATCACTTTTTTTATTTATTAAAAATCTAATTTTTAAAATTATTATACGGACTCTAAAATATCAAAATGGAGCTTCCAAACATAGGCCAGAGTCTTGACACCTTCATAGATCCATAAGTAGAAACGTGTGTTAAGGAACACGTTTTGAGATCATCGCACTTAAGGTTGTCACGACGCTTGTCAACAAAAGTCTTTCCTAATAAGAATGCACAAAGACATTTAGAGTTTCTACACCAAAGCTTGTCTATTTATTCTCCCACGTTCTCTCATAGAACAAAACTTTGAGAGAAAAACTATGCACCAACAATGTTAATTGTAAATTGATTTTTTCTGTCAGCTTTGAATCAATTATATCACATAATTATAATTTTCATTAATCAAACAATCAATTGTTTATATTAATTGACCGTGTTAACTTAATGATACCGTTGATGCATAGCCAATTAGCCATTAAATCCAACAACTTTTGCCGTCACATTAATGGTAACGTAGGCACATAATTTATGTACTATCTATGAATTTTGTTTAAAAGTTAACTTGTCTCGATTTATTTTTTATGGATGCTATAAGATGCGTCTTTTTAGAGCTAAATTGCATTATGTGATTTTTGAAGGTGAAGAAAATAGTTTTGTCCCTTTATTTGTTGAATTAAATTCATATACAATGTTATTGTAACTTCTTTTTACCAAATATCAAATAATTACAAACGTCAAATAACTAAAAATATTTAATTTAATTTATAACTATTTTTAAATTTATATGTAATTATTATTTGTGATTCATTGACAATATCAAATTTTTTAATTTAAAAATATATCAAAATTAAATTCTTATTTTAGAGAATTGAGATAGACACTCTCACTGTAAAAAGAGTTTAACAATGACATGCAATAGCAATTGTGTACTATTTTGTCCAATAATCTTACTTCTTACCACTAGTATTATGATATGAAAAAAATAAATAAATGCAAATATAATAGAAATTATTTTAAACTCATTTGTTATAAATTAAAAAATTAAATATTCGTTATTAAATATTTTAATATTATTAAAATAATTTTTTGTTAAAAAAATATATCTTAAAAATGATTTTTATGAATAGCTATTCAAAGATAATTTATATTTTTAAAATTTTATTATAAAAAGTTATAATTTTAATTTTTTTATGAAAAACTAATTAAATTAATTTTTTATTCGAGACTTCTTTAAATTCTTTTAAAAAAAAAATGTAACAAAATGATTACACATTTAAAAATCATTTGAAAAAATACATAATAATTGATTTTTAATTTTGTTGATAATTATAAGTCACATACTTAACAATTATGTGAATTATATAAGATGACATTAAAAAAAAAAAAAGTGTGTTTGAAATGTGTGTCCCAGCAAATTCAAAAGGACGAAAAGAAAAACACTTTTCTTGTATGAAAAAAAATAACTCTCTCTCTTGATGATCCATAGCCTATTTATATATAAAGTTTGAGAAAGGTACAAATTGACGAAAGAAGAGAATTCCATTTCCATTGTAGAGAGAGAGAGAGAGAAAAAAAAAGAAGAGAGAGAAGAGAACGATGTCTCGACAACCGGTTTACGTTCAACACTGTATGGGCATTAATGGATTGGAGAAGATCATTCTTAGAGAAAACCGTGGCTTCTCTGCTGAGGTATATCATTCTCGATTCAATTCTCTTTTTATTCTTCTTTTCCATTTTCAATTGCATTTTCATTTTCACAATTTACATCATCCATAATTCATTGCATGCTTATCTATTTATCTTATTTTTCATTTATGATCCATCAACATATCATCATATATATATACATATAATTCCAATCCAATTATATGGAGAAAATTCGGTTGAGAGAGGAGAACGCACCGCTAATTGGCGGGGTAATGTGGTTATATAAATATATTTAATCTAATTTATATTATAAGAAAATGGTTTTGAATTGCAGGTGTATCTATATGGGGGACAGGTTACATCATGGAAGAATGAACTTGGGGAAGAATTGCTATTTGTCAGTAGTAAGGTAACCAACTAATTTATATTATTATCCTATCATGCAACATTCCTGGTAGAATTTGTGGTTGAGTTTGATTGATAAATTTGGAAAATAAACAAGGAATTTATGTATTTGTTGATGATATTCAAGAATAAATATATGTATTATGTTGTCAAATGTGGCAAAAATGTCTTTGTTTAATGAAGCTTTCAATGAACATTTTAATTAGTGTCAACTATATGTATGATATGAGTGTCTAAAAAAGAAGTGACATCGTTTTTGTTTTGATGGGTTAAATGCTAAAACGAATTAATATTTATGGCACTTTAAGCTTTTATGGATGAGAAATGCTAGATGTTATGGAAACCATCCAGACGAAACTCACGAAATTAATCACGATGAATTCATCATTACGTTTCTATCCATGATTCCTTTTTGATTTTAATGATATAACCATGTATGGTTAGTTTGATGTACTATCGTTAAATTTCGTGAATTAAGGTTTCGTACTGTTTAGCACAACTCTTTATGGATGTATATGCTTTTAAACACCTTTACAGACACAAATACCAGATACAATACTAACACATATACACTGATAATAATTTAAGAAAATAGAAGTGATTAAAAGTAACCACATGTATCGGTGATGTTGACATGGTGACATCGAAGACACTTTTAATCTAAAGTGTTGAGTGATACACAAGATATATGTCTTTGGTCAAGTACATAAAGTTGGCGACTTTTATCTTTTGAGAAATTTTTCTTTCATTATTGTGATTGTGAGTATATGCTAGTTTTCATAGTAGATGTAGAGATGGACACAAAGACAATGCAGGAATAGATAGGCATGGGAGAGACAAAGAGAGGGAGAAAAACTGTTGTCACTAACAAGTTTGTGACATTAGATAAATCATATAGAAAGGCCATAGGAGAATGGTATCAGGAACCTAACTATAGGAGTCAATTGAATTCTATTTGTCTTCAGTTTGATTCTAATAATATTTTTTATTGTATCAGTGAATTCAACTTGTCATTAAACCTTGCATATACATATAGCTCTTTTCTCTTGTTTGGGTCTTCGAAACTCATTAATTCTTTTTTAACATGAATCACTGCAGGCTAATTTTAATCCTCCAAGATCTATACGCGGAGGCATTCCAATTTGCTTTCCTCAAGTACGTGTATCTTCTCGAGCCTCTATGTTTTCATTCGTAGTTTATTTCTTTAAATACTTTATATCCATATGCAGTTCTCAAATCTTGGTTCTCTTGAACAACATGGATTTGCAAGGAACAAGTTGTGGACCTTAGATCCTAACCCCCCTCCATTTCCAACAAATAGCAACAATAGAGCTTTCATTGATTTGCTTCTTAAAAACTCTGGAGATGATACAAAGAATTGGCCTCACAGGTATATAGCTGAACATAAATAATTACTTGTTTAACTGTCAAAAAAGTGAGCTTAATATTCTCTCACCCTCTTAATATCTCTTTCTTTCTATTGCACTTGTACATGTTTTATATTTTGGAATGATAACTTTTGGATTAAAAGAATGTTTTATCATAATTACTTGTAGATATGAGTTTCGCTTGAGAATAGCTTTGGGACCTACAGGAGATTTAATGTTGACATCACGTATTCGAAATACAAATACAGATGGAAAATCTTTTGCCTTCACATTTGCCTATCATACATACCTTTATGTTACCGATATCAGGTTTTTTGTTGTGGCATTCAATTCTAAGTTATATTTACTTTCTAATGTTGTTGTAGCACATACATAGAATATGGATGTATGGTCAATGACTATTTTTTTTAATAGTTCAAGTGTTCATATTAATTTATGAAAAATTAAAAGCAATTCACGCTTATATTTTACATTTTATGAACTTTCGGATACGCCAAGTCCTCATTTATTTATAGCAACATATGAAGATATTCATTAGTCATTACCATCTAATTCTACTTTGTAACAACTTTTTCCAATCGTCTAATAAATGATGTTCAGAATTGGTAAAATATCTGAGCATTGATGTTTGCATTTGGCCATGTCTAATGTCATAGCAGAATTGCATTGCTCTGACATATGTGAATTGCACTAGTTATTTGCAAATGCAAGCTAACTTTCACCTCGCATATGTTCAGTGAAGTTCGAATAGAAGGACTAGAGACACTGGATTATCTAGACAACTTGAAGAATAGAGAACGGTTTACAGAACAAGGGGATGCTATAGTATTTGAATCTGAAGTGAGTATATGTTATCAATCGATTATTTTCTTGGGTTGTTATTTTTTATTGGTTCAACTATGTAACATTGAATTTTTGTTTCTTTGATGATGAAGGTGGACAAAGTGTACTTGAGCACTCCCACAAAAATTGCTATCATAGACCACGAAAGGAAGAGAACTTTCGTATTGCGGAAAGATGGGCTTCCTGATGCTGGTTAGTTTATCAATATTTATGATGAAATATGTGATACGATGGTGAAAAAGGATCAAAATGGAAGAGTATAGAAAATGAATGATTGAGTATATCTATACACGGGTCTCTTATTAGTAATGTCCAATTTTCTATGTAGTTGTATGGAACCCATGGGACAAGAAAGCAAAGACCATATCTGATTTAGGGGATGAAGAGTACAAACATCTGTTGTGTGTTCAGTCTGCTTGTGTAGAAAAAGCAATTACTCTCAAACCTGGTGAAGAGTGGAAAGGAAGGCAAGAAATTTCTGCAGTTCCTTCAAGTTATTGTAGCGGTCAACTCGACCCACGGAAAGTACTTTTCCATTATTAGAAGAATCGGTTCCAATGCATTGTTGTACAGGTACGTCACTAAATCTCGATGGATTACAAAAATTATATCACATTAGTATAATTTTATCAGATAATATGTGGTGCAAATATTGTTCCATAGACTGGTTTTTGGTTACACTAACCTTACAAAAAAAGATAAGGTAAGTGTAATTGCAGTCTACAAGTGTAATTGCGGCTGCAATGTAAAGGTTTTAGAGATCAACACAGCAACATTGCAGCCACAATTGTGGCCGCATCAACTATATTTGTAGAATGTTTCCACAATATCAAGGTTAACGCACAATCTAATGGTATAAAAACAGACATTGGATCCAATGGTTACTGGTTCGAACTCCGTTAGCCTCATTCGAAAGAGGCAAATGTAAATCCTTTTGAGTGCTTAGTGAGCCTTAAAGTCTTCCCTACCTTGAACTGAGACACTATTCTAAATTTTCGTTATAAAAAAAACTGTAATCGCTACCACAACCACAATTTAGGACCATGATCTATGGCAAATTGCCAATCAAACCCTTTATATATTAATAAAATGAAACTAAAGTTATGCTTATATATCATGAAATTTTTTATTCTAGAGTTAAAATATGCTACTGTAATATTTTCTTTAACTAGATTTGATGCAACGAAGTGTATTTGTTGTAGGGACTTTAGTCGCATTGATGGTGCTGTCAGTGATTTCTTTCTTGCCCACATTTTGCTTCAGGTTTAAGGGAGGATTCCTATTAACAAATTTGTCTATATCATTTTTGCCTTTAGTGTGTTCAGCTGCTTGAGCTAGAGATGAAGTGGGTTGTTGGAAAAGAATTTGATTATTGTAGATTTGCATAACCTTTTCCATTGGGAGAATAGAAACACTGCACCCTTGGATGCATATATCATATTTATTTTAAGGTTAAGTTCTCCCTTTTTAATAGTTAGTAACAATTTCTTGTATCTTTTGTTCTGTTTTTTTTAAACTTATTTCACCTTTGTAGAAAATATTATTGTTTTTATTGATATGTTGTCTTGAACACAAGCAATCAATGCAATGTAGTTTAAGGATTATTTTTCAAAGACACTTACTTTCTCTCCTCCCACTCATAAATTTTCATCGTGGATATTTTACTTATAGGTGATGGGTAACGCTAAAGGTATTTGTTAAGAATATTTTACGTAGAAAAGAAAAAATTTAAAGATTTTAAAAATTTGAAAACACAATTTTCTATGCATTCGTAATATAAATTTTGTATTTCTAGTTCCTTAACAAGTGTCCTTACAACATATAACTAATAGATAAAAAAACATGCCTATGTATAATAATTAAATTCTAAGAAAAAATAATAAAATGATAATAAAGGATGTAAATACTTTGATAAGTTTGAAAATTTTCCCAACAAACCGTATCGACCTAGCTAATACCTTCATATTTATTAAGTTCATTAACATCGACATAAGGTTTGGTTTTGATTCATTTAACGTATATAATGTTTAATTATAATTTAATTATGTGTTTTAGATTTTTTGACAAAAGAGTTTTATCTTATTTCAGAATTTTTGTCTGTTATCTTATTTCATATTTAATACCATAAATATTAATTTTTTTACTCATGAATATTTACTAAATAAATAAAAAGCCGCATCTAATCAGAAAAAACTGCACGAGATAAATGTTACAATAAATACAAATATAACATTGTATATGATCTATAACTCCTCATAATTTAAAGGAACTGAATTATCTGAATCTTTTTTTCTTACCCCTAAATCATTTCTCCCTTTAATTTTGTTCTAAACTTTCTTTCTCATTTACACCAAAAAACTCTCTTTTTCATTTTTCATGGAAGGTTGAAATCTTACTAACCCTCATAACACATAGATTAACAACAATTGCTTGATTTAATATCTAATTTTTTTTCTCCAAAGTCATTCAAAATATTGGTTTTTATACCTGTGTTTTCCTTTCTTTTTATTATGAACTATAGTATTATTACAATATTATAAATTTAATTTTTTGTTGTGCAAATTGATTGATGAATCCAATTATTATACGAGAGATCATTATGTCTATAATTTTATGCGAAAAAGAGAAATCATGAAAGTTGAAGTAAAGGCCCAGTGGGCATCAAAGCCAGAGAAGTAGATGGGCCAAGGCCCACTTAACAAATAGAGAATGATTATAGCCCACATGATGGCGTGGTAGGTGAAAAGGATAAGAAGGTAGAATTCCGTCCAAATGGGAGAAAGAGACTTCAATCCACACTTTGATCATTCTAAGCCATTTGAAATGGTCTCATGGTAGGTAAAAAGAAAACACCAATACTATTTGGCCATTGATTTGACACCATTAAGTGCCATACAGATTTTAATGAAAACAAAAATGGATTTTCAAATTTATATTGATTTTGTTTTTAATTTTCATCTTTTAAAAAAAAATTATTAACTTTTTCACTCAAATTAATTTTGATCAAACAATTTACAAAATAAAATATACATTTACAGAAACTGAAATATAAATTTTTAATTTTCAATCTAACGATTTTCTTTTTTGATTCTATGATTCAACAAGTTTTAGTTGTTAAATATATGAATGATTTAATTTTGAATTATTCATTGTTATGTAAAACATGAATTTTAATTTTATTACAATAATTTTTTTTTCTCCATAAGACTCGAACAAGATATTACTTTTTATAAAAGATAAAGAATGTTTTAAAAACTTCAATTCAAATTTATAAAAATAAATTTTTATTTTCTCAAATTTGAAAATAAACAAAGTACATAACTAATCATATTTTAACAAAATTCACTTTCACCAACTCCTCCTCATCATTATATGTTACATAATTCATACCTCACCAACCAACCATATATTATTTAATAAAAATTTTCCTTTATCAACATTTTTTAAATTCTCCATTTTGTCCTTCACCAACCACCATCAACTTTAACCAATTCCCATGTGGCTGCCTACATTTCACATCACCTTAACCATAACTAGTCCTATATTACAAGTGTAGATCTTGTTCTATGTCAAGGAATAGGTGAAGCTAGCAACATTTATTTCATTAACCTAAAAATATAATGACTATCAAAAAAGAGAACAAGGAGATGAATCAACAAAAAATAGAAGAGTTCATTTTCAAGTCCAAACTTCCTAATATATACATTCCCAAACACCTTCCTCTTCATTCATATTGCTTTGAAAATCTATCAAAGTATGGATCACTTCCTTGCCTCATCAATGCTCCTACCGGTGAAATCTACACCTACTACGACGTCGAACTCACCGCACGTCGAGTCGCCTCTGGTCTCGACAAATTCGGCGTTCGACAAGGCGATGTAATCATGCTCCTCCTACCAAATTGTCCTGAATTTGTATTCTCTTTTCTTGGCGCTTCTTTTCGTGGCGCAATAACAACCACCGCCAACCCTTTCTTCACTTCAGCTGAAATTGCTAAACAAGCAAAAGGCTCCAATGCCAAGTTGCTTGTAACACAAGTTTGTTACTATGACAAAGTTAAGGATTTGGATCATCTCAAACTTGTATTCATTGACTCGGAATTGGACTCTACCCTAGAGAATCACATACATTTTCGTGATCTAGCTCAAGCCGACGAGAATGAAATGAAAGAGGTAATGTTAAAATCGATTCAAATTCTAAAATATTCTACTCATATTTTTAAATTGCAGTTGCAATCGCAATATATAAATTTTTTTTATTGATTCTAGTAACGACATTACCAATATTAGTATATGGCTAATATAAATGTATATGGCTAATATAAATGTTTTATTCACAAGGTGTGTGATAGATTTCAATCTACTACTAATAAAAAATTAAAATAACGATAAAAATTTAATTTTTTATTTAATTTTTATCGTTATTTTAATTTTTTTTATAGTAACTCACGTACTAAAAGTGTAGTTAATATTCTTAATTATTATATGAACTTAAAGTGTAATTAAATTGTATCTAATTTTGTAAATTTGAACAGGTAAACATTAAAATAAACCCTGATGATGTGGTTGCATTGCCTTATTCATCTGGAACAACAGGACTACCAAAAGGTGTGATGCTAACACACAAAGGGTTGGTAACAAGCATAGCACAACAAGTTGATGGAGAAAATCCAAATCTTTATTACCACAAAGAAGATGTGATACTTTGTGTGCTTCCAATGTTTCACATTTATTCACTCAACTCTGTTTTGCTTTGTGGTTTGAGAGCCAAAGCTGCAATTTTATTAATGCCAAAGTTTGACATTAATGCATTTTTGAGTCATGTGAATAAATATAAAGTCACTATTGCTCCTGTTGTGCCACCAATTGTTTTGGCTATTGCTAAGTCACCTGACCTTCATAAATATGACCTTTCATCAATTAGAGTTTTGAAATCTGGTGGGGCCCCACTTGGTAAGGAACTTGAGGATTCTGTTAGGGCCAAATTTCCCAAAGCAAAACTTGGACAGGTACTTAATTGTTTTTTTTTTTTTACTAAAATAAAAAAGTGTTATATTATTTAAAATATTTTTTAAGATATGTTTTTGTATTATAATGTTGCAATAGAGTGTTGATAAGATTAATTACAGGGATATGGGATGACAGAGGCAGGTCCAGTGTTAACAATGTGTTTGTCATTTGCAAAAGAACCAATAGATGTGAAAGCAGGTGCATGTGGAACAGTTGTTAGAAATGCTGAGATGAAAATTGTTGATCCTGAAAATGATTCTTCTTTGCCTCGTAATCAACCTGGTGAAATTTGTATTAGGGGTGACCAAATCATGAAAGGTATTGTACCATACTAAAACTCTATTATTATATTAGGAGAGATAATTCTAAAAGATTGGTTAATATACTAAAACAACATTACCCTTAGTTTAGGGGTAAAATGTCCACACCAAACATTAGAAGCCTAAAGTCCTCTGCTAACGAAAATGTCCTTTTAAATCTATACCCACTTTTGACTAAGGTTGAAGACTTGAGGTATGTATGTCCAAATAAGGTTAATTACCTTTAGTTTAGGCCTCATAGTAGTAATAATTTTTCAAAGCTTAAACATAGAAAAGTCATGACATATGAATCATAGTATTGCATGTCAAAGTATATACACATATTTTCACCTACCAATATTGAGAAAGTCCACCTTTATAGTACTATTTGATAAGTCCACTTTAGTAGACCACTAGGATTGTGAAAATAAATAATATATATATATATATATACATAAAGTGTTTTATGAGAAAGTTAAAGTACTTTTTATGGTAAACTAACTTAAAGTACTTTTTTTTATGAGAAAGTTAAAATTGAAGTATATTTTAACAAAGTGTTTTATGTGACATGTTAAACCTTAATTTAGGTTATCTAAATGACCCGGAAGCAACAGAGAGAACAATAGATAAAGAAGGATGGTTACATACAGGTGATATTGGATACATTGATGATGACGATGAATTATTCATTGTTGATAGACTCAAAGAATTGATTAAATACAAAGGATTTCAAGTTGCTCCAGCTGAACTTGAAGCTATTATTCTCTCTCATCCTCAAATCTATGATGTTGCTGTCGTTCCGTGAGTATTTTACAATTTTTTTTAATGACATATGAATAATTAATATATTAAGTCAATATAATAGATTTTGATTAAAAGAAAGTATAAAAATATTTTATATTATAAATTAATAAAATATGTATATTTTGTTTTTTTTAGTATGAAGGATGAAGCAGCTGGTGAGGTCCCAGTTGCATTTGTAGTGAAATCAAATAGTCAAATAAATACTACTGAGGATGAAATTAAGCAGTTCGTCTCCAAACAGGTAAATAAAAATTAAGTTTGATTACAATTTTATTAATTTATGATTTTTTTAATTTTAAAATCAAATAGTTTTAGTTTTTTATTATATTAAAAAATAACGATATGATATATTTTAAATAACGTGACATATAATACTGGAAATTTTCAAGAGTTTCGACTGAAAATTTGAAATTTTCAATACCAAAAATTTTAAAAATAAAATTTCCGGTTAACAACATTTACTGAATTTTTAAATTTTCAGATGAGACTAACTCATGACAAATATAAAAATAAGAGATAATTAGGACGAGCCCAATAACGTTGCTACTAAAACTATTGCTTTAGGTCCATAAAAGAAGTCCTTAAATTTTACTTCATACCCCATCTCAGTATACCCTATATTTTTATCAAACTATCCATTTTACTGTTTTTTTTTTAAATAGACAATACAGACACAAAAAGAAATAAAACAAAAAATGGTGTTATCTGCAAACTTTATGAAATGTTCTGGAAAACTCAAATTAACACATTTTTATTCTAACAATCTCAAAATTGAAAATAGAAATTAGTTTCATAATATTCAATTTTTAAGTTTTCAAAGAATACATTTACCACTTTTTCTTGAATAAAAAACCTAATTTAGAAACCTTTCCGTGAAACTTAAAATAAATAAAAAGATTTTGACGGTACATTAAAAAATAATATATTTTGATACTATTAAAATTTAATCATTAATAGTTGAATGATATATTATCTGTGTATCAAAACTCTTAATTTAATCAATTTTAATATAGCAATAAACACGTGGATAAATTAAAAAAAGTTATCGATAAAAAATTTCATAGTTTTCAAAACTAGAGCGATGCATATGCTAAAAGATAGTTTTCAAAATTAGAGCAATGCATAAGTTTATAGTTTTCAAAAACTTTTAATACAGTCGATTTTAATAGATATTATATCTGTTTTTGAAAATTTAAATTAAATTTTCTAAAATAAATTTATGTTTGAGAGAATTCAATTTAAATTTATCGGTATTTATGTTTCGATAAATTCAACATTTGAGTTTTTCATAATGTAAAAATATTATAGAAATTTCAATGTTTAGAGCAATGCATCAAAAATGTAATTATGTGTATTTTGCGGTATGCAGGTGGTGTTTTACAAAAGAATAAACAGAGTATTCTTCATTGATGCAATTCCTAAGTCACCCTCAGGCAAAATATTACGAAAGGACCTAAGGGCTAAGCTTGCAGCTGGTGTTCCAAATTGAATAATCAATCAATTTACATTTAATCATATATAGCATGTATTCATCCCTTAAAAGAAAGCATGTATTCATAAAGGGTGTTCCAAATTGAACAACTCAATTTCATATATAGATATATATATGAATTAAGAAAACAAATATCATATCATGTGATGTTTGCTTGTGTTATAAGAGATTTAAATTGTCTCGTAAGTACAATTCAGTTCATAATTCAAGGACATTGATATGTAGAGACTCATATTTAAATTCAAGATTTTTTATCTTTTCACATTTAAAATGTGTAAGTTTAGAGTACTAAACTATTGCAGTTTTAGTCCCTCTTTATTTTAGCTGAATTACGAAAATAGTTCCTCTATTTTATTTCTTACCGGTTTTGATTTTCTAAACAGAATTTTAGTCCAAAACTTGAAGAAATGTCATTTTTTTAAGTCACACCACTTATGATCATAGATCTCAGATAAAATTATTGCAACACGAGATCTTGAGGCATAATGTGACTTAAATAAATTCAAAAAAATAAAATTTCATTAAATTTTAAACCAAAATTCTGTTTAGAGATCAAAATTGAGGAGAAATAAAATGGGATAACTATTTTCGTGATTCAGTTAAAATAGGAGGACCAAAACTGTAATTAAACATAAATTATTTGACAAAATAAAATTGAATACGAAACTTTGATATATAATAAGTAATAACTCGTGTGATATTGATATTCTTTTATTTTGGAGCAATATATCTAGCTAGTGCCAACCATTTGATTCATTAGTTATTTATCTTGAACCTTGCCATGCACAAAGTAAATATCAAGCTAAAAATGTATTGTTATGGAATGAAAAACAGGATTTGTTGCTAAGATAATTAGACAATTAAGTTGTCACAATATATGAATAGTAGGTGAGGTTGAGGAACAAGCTTGTAGTTCATATAGTAGATAATAAGTACACAAGCGATAAGTGGTAATTTCACACAATATTCTCTTTGGTGCTTGAAAGTTAATGCATTTTTAGAGCATGTTGACTTTGTTTGGGAAAGATGAATTCCCTCATTATCTCTCTTGGTCACTTGAATACCAATGAAGTCATCTACAGAACTAAGATCCATTATATAAGATGAGTTGAGAGACTAACAAGGATGATAATTGGACCATATTTATTGGGTAGTTGCAAAGAATACTTACTATGGGTAAGATTATAAAAATCCACATTTTAGATGTGGATGTGACAATTATCCACAAAAATAAAAGGGTAAGGATGTCAAAATAATACAAATTTTATAAATAATAATATTAATATTTTACAATTTTAAAAATGTATTTGTTGATTGTTGATTTATAAAATTCAGGGATTAATATGACTGATACTTACATATTTTTAGTATCTCAATTTTATTATTATTCACATTCTTTAATTTGTTTAGATTTTGTTGACTCTTCACATCCTTTCAAAGTGAATTTTTGTACTTTATATATAATAATAACGTACATAAAGTAAGATGATCATAGAGTAGGTTTTTCCTCCTAAATTAGAGTTGTATTAATAATTGACTTTATATATTTTTGAAAATAATTTTTGAATTTTATATTTATTGTTGTTTTGGTAAATGTATTTATTAATTACTTTCGTTGTAATGATTTTTTTTTAAATAAATAAAATAATTTTCAATAATTATTATTTTATTGTGAAATAAATTTTATTATACTTTAGTGATTGGACTGAAGATATCTTAGTGCATATATAAAATGATAAAGTAGATCTTTTGACATAGGATTTTCATGTATTTTAAAATTTAATATGAAAAAAGTTATTGAAACTAATTATTAAATTTAATTTTAATTTTTGTTTTTTTTAAAAAAATATTACTTAAATAATAATAGAATATAAATTTAATTGCAGTTTTGATTTATCTATTTTCACCAATTCACCGAATTGATCCATCCATTATAAAAATCAATAATTATAGTCCCTCCCTCATATTTTAGAACTAAAACGTAATGATTTAACAACTTTTAAATGATGTCGAAAATGATTTCATGATATAGAAACATGTAGATGCATTAAATTATTTATATATCATTAATTAAATTACAAAAATTAAAATTTTCTTAAGTTGAAAGTTAAGTTTTTAGAGAGTTTTATTGTGATTTCATTGGTGTTAGTCATTCTACATCAGCATATCATATGCTACATTATTTATTTCTTTGAAGTGGAGATTATTTTGTCATCATATAAATAGAATCTGACAAGCCTAGTGATGTTGGGGAAATACAACTGAATAAGTTTGATCGTGGCGGTCTACTGTTGACCCTTAAGGCAAGATTGTTAGACCTTGGAGGTATTCGAATGGGAAATTCCTAGGTGACTTGGAGGTATCCCTCCAAATGCCGAGAGCTATCATGCAACACACGTTTACCTAAATTGTCGCGTATGTAGGTCTCATGTTGAGTTGATGGGATCTATGAGGACATGGTCAATTTGAATTGTCTTTCCACTTACGTGGTGGCATAATATCAAGCCTCATAACCAAGTACTTCATAGTTACAATGGTATCAAAGAAAAAGGAAGAGTCTATAGTACAATAGCATGTATAACATTACTTGATTTGTGTGTTGACTTACTTGATGTTGTGGATTATATCAATGTTTTACCTCGATTATTCTTGTTGATTGTGATTTGATATGATACGGTGTTTAATATTTATTTTATGTATTCTTCTTAATTATTTTATATTGTTACATGTTTTCGAAACTCACCATTCGTTGCTTGTGTTTGGTGCTTGTGAGAGCGTAGTTATTTCAGGTTATCGGTTGGTGACCCATGCTCTGATAGGTGATACTGGGTGAAAGTAATTTGTTGTGTTTTATTGAGTTATGAGCTAATTTATGTTTTGTAAACTCTATCGATCAATTGTGTTATATTTGATCTTTTTATGCAAAAGTCTTGTGTAAGTGTGACGTTATGGGCCTTATATTTTAAAAGAAATTTTTATACTTTATTTTGGGATCATTGCGAATCCCTTTCAAAACTAGTGCATTTTATTTTTTATTTCAATTTGGGTTTAGGGTGTCACAAATAACACAATACGATAATTTAGCATAAAACGACAAGATGTGACAAAACCCAAAACAAAGCGATAGTTATACATTACATCTCCAACTTAACAAAGTGAACATTAGCGGTTGTCTGCCCCAAACAATTACTACCAATAAAACTGTAACAACTTAAAAAAGGTAAACAACATAAAAGACGTGACCACAATTGATTGAAGTTGTGCGCAAATCCAGATCCATTGTATTTTAGCCAACACCAACTGAGCACTTTAGTTTGCTCCATCACACGATGATCACCAAAAGACTCATGACAAAAAAGAATATGATTTCTCACTTTCCACAAAACTCAAACAATGCTAGCCAAATGAGATTAAAGAAGACACAATGCTTCCCATCAAAGCCACCTAACTCTCCAAATTCTCGAGCATGAGTTTACGCAACATTTGAAAATGTGCCTTGGATTCCTAGCCACCCAAATAAGCGACCTACATTGTGCCAAATATCGGACATTCAAAAAACAAGTGACTAGAATATTCTTCCTTACCATATTCTCCAATGCATAAACTAGAAACCTGATAAACGGTGCCCCGTGCCATCAAGTTGTCCTTTGTAGGAAGTCGATTGTTCAACAATCTCCACACAAAAGTTGAAACTTTAACACACTAGTTTGTTCTACATAAACTCCAAAAAATCAATAGATTCATCTCCCACATTCTACATCAAACGTTTTATATGCCTTTTTTTTTTTTACATAATATAGTTATGAGTGAGATTTGTTCCACTAGCACAAGTCTATGTCCTCAACCTGCACATGAATAGAAGCAAACAACGCAACATAATTTGCCAATAACTATGTCTCCCAATCACATAAGCTACGCCGCCAATTCCACCCAATCCCCTCAACTTGCTACCCATCCTATACATATCTGCCATTGTTGTATTTCTATCCCGAACAATCTACTAAACCTAGTCTTTAAAGGTCCCTCATCCACCCGCATATCATGCCAAAACAATGCATTTTCTCCATTACTTATGCTACTCGTTAAGTGCTATAAGAACCAATTTCCCCATCAACCCCACACTTTTAATATCTTTACACCGCAAAGATGCACGACGATAGATTTCTCCATTAAAACACCCATACTTACTAAAAAGGACATTAAACCATTACACTCATTTATCAGTTTTAAGCCTCCACAAACATTTACTCAATAATGCAACATTAAATATACGCAAGTTTTAGACTCCTAACCTACCTTTGTCATGCTCAAGATAGGCCGTATCTCATTTGATCCAATGAATTTTACGGGCCTCCTCACTACCACCCCACATATTTAAATCTAAAAATTAACAATTTTTCTCCTATTTAATGATGAAATCTCTAAAATACACTTTATTTAATTTATTTTTCTATTTTAATTATTCAATTTATTGTTTATGGAGAGTAATTTAGACAATAGACTTACATTTTTTATAATTGCATAGACTAAATATGATCAACTAGCTTTCTTATTATGTTTAACTTGCCTTGTTTTTTCTTATTATTCATTATGGAGCAAGTAAATCATATAACTCCTTATACAATAATATTTCTAACCAATAAGATATTATCACATATTTATTAAAATTATAAATTTGTATGGACAATATTTCCATGTCGGGCTTAGGCCGGGCTTAGGCCCAACCTGTTGCAGTCGCCGGATTGGCACCCCACCAATCAAGGCCATTGATTCCTATAAATATGGTCTTGCATCCATAATTAGGTAAGTATTACTCATTTACCTCTTCCTCCCCTAACTTCTATTAATTTGGACGTCAGAGTACTTACACATAGCCCTCTAGGATCAACAATGATATTGGCTTCTTGTATAAAAAAAATATTATATTTGCTTCTTAGAAAAATATGGCAATGGCAAAAAATTAGTTAAACCAAATATATAGTCTCTAATATTCTTGTAGTATATTTATAATTTATACACTATTGGTTACTTTAAAAATTTATACAATTCTTTTTTACATAAAAAAAAACTCTACAATTTACATAATCATAATGCAATTTTTACATATGAACAGAAATTATATAGTTGACCAAGAAAGATTTTTGCTAAAATAGTTTAGCTGACTCTCTTGCAGTAAAAGTCTCTCAATTCACATATTTGGAACATCAGTAATTATTTGATTAAGATCAGATAATTAAAATTAAAATTTTGAATTTTAAATTATAAAATTAAAATTTTGAATTATAAAATTAAATTAATATTTTTTTAATTAATATTGTTTCTGAAGAATGCGTGGACTTCTCAAATACGGCAACTAGCTAAATAACATTTAATTAAAAAAGCTAAAAAGCCCATTCAAATAGTTGTACAAAAAAATAAACAAGCCCGTCCAAATCTTCTGTACGGAATGCATAAGATCCGGAAAAGCATATAGACAATAATATGAATCAAATCCACTTTTCTATAAAGTATTATATCCACACAAAAGAACTAGCTACTAAAACAAAATTTCATGAACAAGAGAAGAATACAATAGGGATTCTCAAAAGGTTCTATTAGAATCATCTCTTTTCTATTTAAAAAAAGTAGGTAAGATAAATCATTGATTATAAAAGTACATATAGTTTATCTATGGTTGAAAATAAGTATAATGAGTCGAACTTCATTTGAATTAATTCAACTTGAAAATAATTAATTTAAATTTTGACGTGAGTTTGTAAATAATTTTTTTTTCAACTGGAACTAAATTTAATTCAAATTCACCGATATTTTGATTCAACTTGATAAGTATAAAATAAAGCATAATATACAAGAACAAAAAATCTTAAAATGCCTTAGGTATCCCTTCGGCTCCAATTTCATCAAAATTTTTTTATTAAGAGTCATAAAACTTGAACCAGGTCCAATGATTAATTTTCTACAATCACAAAATTTCTTATTATTCTATATTTAATGGTGCACTCTTTTATGTATGAGAAGATGTGGAGCGTACATGAATAGATTTATCAATGTGTAATTTTAAAAATAAAATTGAAGTAATTTTTTTAAGTGCGGTAATTTTAACTATTGTACGGAAGTAACTATCCATGGTTGAACAATAATATGACATCTAAAACAATTTTTTGTACTTTCACATCTTCACAAGAATTATAGACACTTTTGCTAATAGTTTTCAAATACTACAAGTGTTCGCTAGTTTTCAAATACTACAAGTTTTGTTTCGATGTTAGTAGAAATAGAATTTTTTTGCACTATACCCCTACATTTTAATTAAAAATCCAACTTTATTCTTTTTTAAAAAATAAAATAAAACTTTTTAATTGGTGTCACACATTTATATTCCAGAAAATTTTTAAAAAAATAATTTTAGTATACAAATGTATTTGAAAAACTTAAAAATAGTTTTTCAGAACACAGTTTGAGTTTTCTAAAAGAAATTGAACTATGGAAAAAAAATTCAAGTTTTTTTTTATATTCAAAATTTTGAAATCACATTTTTATTTTGGAAAACTTTTTTTTTAAGTTTTGTGAAACTCAAATTGAATTTAGTGGAGTAAAAAAAATTATTTTTTTTTTAAAAAAGAAAAAGATAAAATAGATAACTTACATAAAATAGGTTAAATAGCATTCGCGGTCCCTTAACTTAATTTCAGTTAATGTTTTAATCCTTTATTTATTTATTTTCTGATTTGATCATTTATATTAATTTTAAGTGACAATTTGATCTTTTATGTTTTGAAATGTCAACAATGTTATTTTTTATTTTATTTTTTACAAAAATTCATCAAAATTTTCAAACAAAACCCATAAAATTAATTATCATCTTCAAAATAATGCAAATTTTATCAAATTCAGAATTTAAATATTTAAATAAACTCATATTATCATTTTTTTATTTGAAGAATTTGATACTGTTGGAGATGAAAATATAAGTTTATTTGAATGTTTAAGTTATGCATTTGATCAAATGCAAATTTCATCAAATGCATAACTTAAAATATTCAAATAAACTCATATTTTCATCTCCAACAACATCAAATAAAGAATAAAAATATGAATTTATTTAAAGATTTAAGTTATGAGTTTATTATTATTATTATTATTATTATTATTATTGTTGTTGTTATTATTATGATTGTTATTATTACTATTACTATTATTATTATTATTATTATTATTATTATTATTATTATTATTATTAAGATTTGAGTTTACACATCTCCTATGTAGGAATAACTTTGGTATTTTTTTTTCTACATAGGAGATGAAAAAGAAACTCGCACAAAATTTCAAAATTCAAAGTTCGAACTCAGAGCATAGTTTATTAAACGTAAATATATACATTTTATCAATTGATTTAGAGATCTTACGCTTAATATTCTATTAAAAGCATAAGCTCCTTTTTCCTTGTCTCTGTTTTTGTGAATCTCTATTGTTAACCAGATCAACCAAATAAGGATCGTTTACAACGAAATGTCAGCTAAACATGAATTAAATCACAAGATATTCCGTCTTTTAACAATAAAAAAGAGTCTGAATTAAATTTAAATTTTAGTATAAATTCATTTTTGAAAGAATTAATATTCAAACAAATTAATTTAAAAGTAATGACATTGAAAATTTGATTTTTGTTTTAAAATGAATTGGCTATAGTAGTTAAATGTTGTACTAATTTTATATTCTATACACTTGTCTATAGTCTACATAATTGTGCATTTTTAAAGTTTATACACTTTAAGAAATAAAGAGATAAAAAAAGGTAAATAGAGTGATGTAATATGTGTTGACGTTCTGATAGGGAGAGAAATACATAAAAAAATTCTCTTGATTGAAGTTAGAAACATTAAAGGATATATATTGGGTGAAAACATTAAGAGATTTTCAACTCTCAAATTTAATTATTTTCAACGCCAATGGTCACCAAATGGGCACGAACATGTGTGAACGCTAGGAATATCATCTGGACTTAGTTATAAGTCCATAAAATTAAATATCCAGATTAAGTATATACTATATACTATACAATAGTATTCTATTATTTAACGATCCAAACTCATGTTCACACGTGCACTTTTTGACTCTAGTTTAGTAGGTGAAGTTGTGAATGAAGTTGCTGCACTCTTTCTCTAATTGAACTTGTTAATTCTAATAGTCAACTATCTTACCCATGTGTCTACTTTCAGCTCATCTTCATTTTATGAATGAATGAAAATGTGAAACATGGGACTTTGCAAAGTGTGTTGCTCCTAATATTCAACTCTATGACCTATGGTTTGTACGTTAATAAGGACCATAGTTCCAAGTAGAATTTTTTTCATTTTGGCAAAAAGTCGTTTTTAGGGCCTTCTACGTAAGTTTAGAAATTGACTTTGTTCAAGTAACCAACTTCTCAGTAGCTACATTCCCACACTTTTGGTTGATTGACTTGGTGCATTTCCTGCGTGATGTACGTGACACACTTTTATATTTCAATTGTGTGATTTCAAATTAATATATATCATTTAATGCATACTTATACTATAACAAGCAATCTAAATGCATAAATAATAATGTCTTCAAGTGATTTTGCTTTCAATGTCATAATATATTATAATACAACAACGATAGGAACATGTAGATTTTTCGCAATATTATAATATGCGACAAGTATTAACTAAAATATTATATTACATAATTTTATTAAAGATTCAACATAACGTCTACAAAAATATAATCTATAAAAAGAGACATATACATTAAATTAAAATTAAATCATTTACTCTCCTAAAGCCTTAAAATAGTTGATAATTGAATCATAAATAAATATTTTCAACTATTTCTTTTTCAATATAAAATATTATATTATCAGTAAGAAATTCATCATTCATCTTGTTACGTATTCTTATTATACACATTTTTGTCTTGATAATATTCATTGTTAAAAATGATATTTTTGTAGTAGTTGTATATATCAAAAGAGTTAAGATAAGATAGATTAACTAATCAATCAAATAATATATATATGCATTCACCTTTCTGTTTTTTTAGAGTTTCATACGATTCATACATAATCAACAAATTAGAAAAGTTAGAGTTTCAATTTACACAAATTTTGTAATTTTTATAAGTTACAAACAAAATTCACACAAGTTTTTAGAGTTTCACACACTTCAATCAAATAAAATGTATCTGTTTTATAATATTCATTTTTTTCGAAAACTTTATTCTTGAAAAATACATTAATTTTCTTATGTTTAAATATCTATCACTCCTAAAAAAATACACAAATTAATTAACAATACATTGATAGTTCACAATTCTCTAAGTTACAACTTGCATTCACAAAGTAAAAAAATTCACAATCTCACATCCACACTACACTGATAAAAAAAACCATAAACAATTTATAATCACAGAGTCACAATTCACACACTTAATTTCACAATCTCAATTCTCACACTAAAATTGTTCACAATACATAGTCACAAATACAATTCACACTACTACTAGCTCACAATCTTAAACTAAAACAATTTACAATTAATAAAGAGTAGAAGAGAAAAATAATAAAAACCTAAAAAATATAAGAAACAAATTGAGATAATATGAGAAACAAGATCAAGAGACAATATTGGCGGCTGACAACTGCGATTGTGAAACGAGATTGAGAAGAAAAAATATAATACCGAATGAAATGAGTTTCTCCAAACCTTAAAAATTTAGAGATATTTTAGTAACTTATCACTGTGATTTTAATAATCTATACGAGTTTCTAAAGAGGTACACCAAATAGCAACAAAAACAACACTAGGAATAACATGCATATACACATCATTTCCTTTAAACTTTTCAATTTACTGATAAATAATAGCATCTCAAGTAAAGTCTCTTCTTCATCTTCGACCAATCCAACCACCCACCCACCAACCCACCGGGGGTAGTAGCCTCAAAGGTACATCCATTTCGAGCAATTACCAGATTAAATAATTCTGCAATGTTTTTCTAGTCGAATTAGTGTAACTATAACAAAATGCGAATTGAATGAGATAAAAACAAGTGCCCAACCCAATCCGATTTGGATTACACAGTTATTTGCGTCCAATTTGGCAGTGTGTAACTTTTTATAGCAATGGGACTTACGGGGTCGAAATCTCCCATTGGAATAAGCAAATTTGCAGAACAAAATGATAAAATATGGGTTTTGATACAAAAAAAAAAAAATTCATCTGTGTTTACAAAAACTAGATTCTAAATAACAAGTTTTCCTTCTTTTGAAACATAAAAAGCATAACCAATATGTGCAAAATCAAATAACTGATTACTTCTTTCACTCTTTCTATGCAAAGTGAAAAACAAAAACGGATAAACATATACAATAGTGCAAATATTAATGATGATATTCTTCTTTTCATTTTCAGAAATTAGTATATCCGTTTTAAGAGCACCAAAAGTTTGCCATAATGTACACCGAGCAAAAAGAAAAAACAACTGCAAATGTGTAATAACAAACACAATGAACCAAAATGGGGACCCCAAAAAGAAATATCCCCAACTCAACAAAGCATATCATCATCACATATTAATTTACCTACTTTACCTATTAAAGAGAATAACATCAGTTTAAAGTTCCACAACCACTAATCACTACCATTACCATATCTCAATAAATGAGTAAACCAACATATTTGTCCAAATACATCCCAGACTCGACTCTATCAAAAATTACCCATATCAATCTTTTTGTCAAAATCTCTTTGTGAACGCTATTTCACTTGGTAATCAAATTGATCGCCAATGATTACTTATAACAACTAACTTGACTGTTCAAGTATATAAAATTCTAACAAAAAAAACATATGCAAGTAATTTTGACAGTGTTTGTGCAAAGTCAACCACGAATTTGATAGTTTACTCGTTAATAAATCTATCAATCTAAACAAAATGCAAATACCGTTTTCCAAATGTGCCTTATTCTCATTATTAGTAGTAATGATAAATAGAAAAGAACAACAGAACACACTAACCTACAACTTCTCAATGCATCATTCTGTTCCCATTCCCTTTAACCAACCAACCCACCGTGCACAATCATATAAAAAGATAACAACAAAACAAAAGAAATGAAAAGCACTAAAACAATTTTAAGCAAATAAAGGAAAGGATTGGATTGGATTACATTTTTGATACATAACAACATTTATAAAAGATAATTAAAAATAGGAAAAATAAAAATAAAAGAGTTGGCCATGGCCATAGCAAGTGCAAGCCAATGCTAGAGATTCATGTTACGGTGATGAAGAAAAGATCAAATCAACATCTAATCTCACCAATTCAGTTCTTCTTTTTTTCAAAGTAGTAATAATTAAAAAAAAATTACAGCTACTAATAATAACAATCCATGTAGCGCCGATACTTCTAATCAAAGATAGGTCGTGATTTCCGATTTCCGACACGTGACCGACACTTGATTACATTCAATTAATTCAATTTTCTCAGTTATTGCCGATTATCATTGTCGTATCTGGTGTCCTTGCGAGTATCGGTGCTTCATAGATAATAATTAAGAAGAAAGAGGCCTTGGTGGAGGAGGAAGTAGTTGATGAAGATTTGGAGGAATCTGATTATGATTTGAAACCGTCCTAACAAGAAAAGGATGCGAAAGCAACCTGGAAGCAGTCCATCTCCTCGATGGATCTCTCTGCAAACACCTTGAAACGAAATCCCTAAACTCCATCGAAGCACTCGTTGGAGCTTCTGGTGGTTGCGACATACAAATCGCACACATCAAACTCGCCCAATCACCTTGTCTACCAACCGCAAATGGAAACCTTCCCATATAAAACTCCAATATACTCACACCTAAACTCCATATATCACCGGCGTAAGCATCGTATTGTCCGTCGTTGATATCGGTGTTAATCCTCTCCGGACTCATATACGCAATCGTTCCAACCGATGAATTGCACGGATCCATCGTTTGATTCAGAATCCTACCTACACCGAAATCAGCGATCTTCACCTGTTTACGCGAATTTATCAACAGATTCGACGGTTTGATATCACGGTGAACGATGTGACGGCGGTGAAGATAAGCGAGTCCACGGAGGATCTGACGTGCCACGTCAGCAAGTTGATTTTCTTGAGGGATGTGTTTTCCTTCGAGTGAACCACCGTCCATGTGTTCTAACAGAACTTGAATCTCGGCGTTGTGATCGTACATCTCGTGACACTTCACCACGTTTGGATCGTCTACGTCTCGCAAGATCTGGATTTCTCTGTGGATCTGACGGCGAACCGATTCTTCGTGATGTCCGTATATCACCTTAAGCGCGTAAACGCGAGCGGTTGTTCGGTGAACTACCTTGTAAACCGTTCCGCCGGAACCGCTACCGATCCGGTTCAACCGTTCGAGTTCGGAAAACGGAATCACTAGTTGTTGACTCGATCCTTGTCCTCCTCCAGCGTTGTTATTGTTTCCGTTTCCGCTTCCTCCGCTGCCGCTACCGCCGCTTCCACTGCCGGAAGGAGGCAGCGGAAGCGGAACGGCTAGATTTGTGTCTCGTTGTGGAAGAGGAAGGGTTAGGTCTCTACGGCGGCGCTGATGACGGTTATTGTTGATTGGAGAACCGGTGGCGGAAGCTGAACCGGTGGCGGTTGGAGGTGGAAGTTGAATCGGCCTCATCTCATTTCTCTCTCTAGTATATCGAAATCAAAATATAATTAATATAACTAGATGAGTTTGGGTAAGAGATTAATAAAAATAAATATAAAAAAGGGGAAAGGGAAACTTTATAGATCGTATAATATATGAATATGAATATTATTTATGAAATAGATGAAAATGAAAGGATGGAATCCATGGAATAAGAGTGAAGAGAAGAGAAGGTTCCGGGAAGTATGAGAAGAGAAAGGAAAATTGAAGAGAGATTTTGATTTTCTTTTTCTTCTTCTTGATTTGATGATTAATATTGGAGAGAAAGAAAAAGAATAGATTGGTTTGGTTGGGTTGTCTAGAATAAAAATATTAATAATTTAATAATTTGATTTGATTTGAGAAGGAAAAGAAAATGAAAAAAAGAAAAGTAATTAGAGGTGAGATTGAGAGGTGGAAGGGAGAGGTAGCTATCAAAAGAGGGAATCCAGATTTAAAAGAGATGGGGTCCACGCGCCTCCAGGGAGCGTGGAGAACATGGACCAATTGGGTTTTCGTATCGAAAATAGATGAGATAAAGAAAAATACTTATTTTGGCACGATATTTGAGCACACAAATTAATTTTGTGGTATGATTAAATTAGTCTTTGATTTGAGAATGTATATTCAAACATTTTAAATTTAAATTTGTGCTATTGAATTTACTCCGATACGAAAATGAATGCACTATCAATCTCCATGTTTGGGGTGGCGTGTGGAGGTGTAGCCTATATCTATTATATGCTTGGATCATACCACACATCTACAGACTATACAATAGATTAATTTAATAAAAATAAACAGAAAAGATGTAGTGTAACTTGTCATTTTTTATTATTATTTAAACTATGTTAAGGTGATGAAGTAGTATCTTGTCTTATATATAATTTAGGATTGATTAATGCTTAAAAAATAAATTCTAACAACAATGGATTAACCTTATACCATAATAAATTGTACCCAAAAAACCTTATACCATAAAAAAAGATGAATTAATTTAATAGTGGTAATATTACTTAACCTAGAAATCACTGTAACATGATATTGATTCACAAAAACTAATACAAATAATTGGCTTAAAATTTAATTTATATTTGTTTGTTTTTATTTTGTAGAAGAAAAATTGTATTGTTATTTTAGTCATAAAGACGTGGAGATACTAAATATGTAATTTTTTAATTTGACGCAATTTTGAATGTGCACTTAGAGATATTGATTTTCGTTTAAAATTTTAATAATCTTCAAACATTAATCTATTGTAGAGTATTTGAAATACTTTCCATTTATTGTGTTTGATTTTGTTGTGAAGATCATAACACCCAATTTTTTTTCTGTATACTCTTATAAGAAGAATAATAATAGTTATTTGATTATAGACCAACCAACTCTAAGATAGATGTCACGACATACGTCTTGATGAGCTCTATAAGGAGTAATGTATTTGTATTCAAATATCATTTTCAATTGTTGAAATCATAGATGATGTGTTTAATACGAGTGCTTTCAAAGCTCAACATCTACTTAGATTGCTTTTTATATTTTGTCAAACTAATTGACCTTTAGTTGGTCCCTCAATTTGTTATATAGTGTGATTATGTGTTATTTTGAGTTGAATCTTAAGAAGAATAATGATAAGGCTAGTATGGTTCTAATTCAAACTATGACATACTTATGAATATAATCAAATTTGTCCTATAAGTCTTTGTAAAGTTATCAACAAAATCATTTTAAAGATTTTTGCATCAATACTATTATGGCTAATCCAAATTAGTATAATTTTGCTCCAAATAAACACAACATGAGTTACATTGTCAATACTCAGAGAGATTTTTTACATGGTGCATAAGAAGAGAAGTTAGAAAGGCTTTTATGTCCACCAAAGTGAAACGCGAGAAGGTTTAAGATAAACTCGGTTGAGAGTTCCTCATGAGACTCATAAGGTAGTGTCTTTTTAGGATCACTTTTAAAATTTGATTTTATCTTCTATTTATTTTGCTAATATGTTAGTGTTTTTTTAATGGTGTGCCAATAGAGAAATTTAATTTGATTAGGAGAATTACCATGGACATTTCTTTTTCTCCTTATTTCATTAGTTGGAAAATAAATTCAAATTTTCAATAAATTAAAATGAATGAAAATTTAAGAGATACATTTCAAAATACAAGGAATATATATGTATTCTTGGAAAAATATAAACATAATATACTAACATTTGTTTATAAAATAAATATTCTTGGAAAAATAAAATGAGGTAGTTCGAAAGATGGGACAATTAGTTTCTACTAAGTTATGTTTATAAATGGGAGCTATTTTCCAATTTTATAAATAGGTGGACTTGAGAAGAGTTTAGGTATAAGGCATACGTGCCTTGGCGATCAGATGGATAGTTGTGGCATGCTCAATTTTTGGTGATCATGGTTAGTGTTGATGGATCATCAACTAAATTATAGAGAGGAGATTGTGAGTGATTATATATCGTGTTAGATGTGAGTGTTATAATTCCTTGTAACTCTTAGAAAAAGAAAGCATTGTAGAATTTTGACGTGTGCAGAATTTTCTTAACATATATATATATATATACTTCAATACATTTCATTAATAATTAAAAATTCAATATAAAAGCAAAATATAATAATATATAAATAAATAGGAACAAACTATATATAGATAATGCTTCCATTGCAAGTGAATGAGTCACACTATTCACTTAACATCTAAAAGATATTACATTAAAAATGGAAAAAGAAGAAAATACATCAATGCAATGATCAATTAAAATAATAAAATCTCACATATGTGTGTGGTTTTTATGTTTTTAATATATTGTAAGAAAATATTGTATTATTGGATTTCTGAAACACTCGTAAAAGTTTAAAAGTTTGTGAGTCAATGATGCTACTTTTATGTTATCTATTTGAGGGTCATGTGACCCTTAATTATAGGTAATTGGAACCATTTTTGGCTTCTTATATAAAAGATACGTGATAAATTCTTACGGTTTTTAGCCATAGACAATTACCGAGTATTTGTAGCCGCCGAAAATGATTAGGTTATGTGGTCGATACAATGAAATAGGATATGCTCTTGGTAGTAGTAATTAAAAAAAATAGTCACGATAATTTTTAGTCTCTATAAAATCTCATAATTTTATTTTTAATCATTTAATCATTTGAATTTTTGAATGATTTTTTGCACTAATGTTTAAAATATTATACAAAATTTTCCATAAAAAATTTAGAATTGTTTAACAATCAATAAATTAAATATGAATTTTGAAGTATTAAAAGTTTAAAAATTCATATTTGATTCATCATCAATTAAAAAATTTTAAATTTCTGCAAGAAATTTTTTAAACATGTCCTAAATATTACTATTTTTTTATATAAAAAAATTCAAAAAATATACAATAGTTAGATTAAAATTAGGGATCAATAATGAAAACAAAAAAAAATTTAAGTACTAAAAATAAAATAGTAACATTTTATAGAGATTAAAAAAAAAACTTTAAAATTATGGATAGTGTATATTATTCATCAAGAAATGATAAAGTTTTAACCTGATTAAGAAATTGATAGTGATAGTGAATAGTGTATATTATTCATCAAGAAATTGAGTATGCTTTAACCTGATTTTCGATGTAAGTGGATGAATTTTTTTAAAATAGTCAATATCAATAATTAACTATTAGAGAAATGAATTAAATCAATGACCTTTTTTTATCAATTCGAAGTCTCTCAAACCTCTAAAGTTTAAGCCCATTCACTTTAGCACTCCCTCAATGAAAATATATATATTAAGAGGACCATCGTGAATATGAACTTTAATATTAATTTGTAGGAGTCTTTTATCTTTTTCCAACTATTGGTACAATTTACTAATAAGAAAATCAATATAGTTTTTCTTATGTAAAAAAAAATTATTTGTACTACGATTTAATTATTAAGAATATAAATGCTTCCATTGATGAACTCTTTACATTTATTACTATATTTTAATTTATCATTTATACTACAATTTAATTATTAAGAATATGAATTAGTTTTTCTATTGAAAAAGAAACTATTTGGAAAAAAATAAAAATATATATTAAAATAATTTTCTCCTTTAAATTTTAATTTTCTTAATTTAGATATTATTTGATTTGAGACTAATATAGAATGTATAGAGAAGAATATTTGATAATGTGGTAAATGAAAATTAATATCTTTTAAAAATGATTATTTTGCTTTACAAAAAATATTATTAAAAATGATTTTTTTTTACGGATTTACAAAATTATTTATGATGCATATGGAATATGTATAATGTATTTTAATATAGATTTATATAGTAATTTATTGAATTGTTATCAAATTAATTATTTACATTACAACCGTCTTTTATATTAATTCAAAAAGTACAGTAGAGATTGGTTGGCACCACCTCATTATAGGGAAGAAAGATATAGAATTTTTAAACATTTTACAAAAATAAATAAATTACTATGTATACTTTGTGGACAAACATATGGAGATACATTTAATTGTAATATCACACATCCATAGATACATAAAAATATGTGGTTCAACGAATCATATGTAAAAGGAGATTTTAATAAAGAAAATAGGAGAAGGAAAATTTTAAAATATTTCGTATTTGTTTCAATAAGAGCAGTGGCAATATGATATTTGACTTATAGTAATAATAAATGCTGTCACTAAAGACTAAATTTTGTAGATAAATATGTCATGAAGACATGATTGTATGACACAATGTCACTGTGCTATAATGAAATATTCAAAGAATAGCAACAGTTTTTTTTTTTATAGGTATATGTTTTAGCTACGGTCCAATACCTTTATCTACAAAATTTTATGTATATTACTATATTTTACTTATAAAGATATGCACTTTTATATTTAATGTTTGGTTGTTAGTAAAAGTCAGATACCTTAAAAAATATTATATCCACAAAATTTATTTATCATTTAATATTTATGCATTATATTATATTATATTATATTTTTCTTTATACATAAACATTGGTTAATACATTATTAAAACCATTATATTTTGTTAAGTTTTTCTTAATTAATATTAAAAACTATTAAATAAATAGTCATTAAATAAAAAAGTAATATAAATATTTACCATTTTATTCATTTACAATTTCTTGGCCTATTTTATTTGTCATAATTTTAACTAATTATGTTTACATTATATTTGAACCCTAACAAAGATAAAATTTTATTGACATGATAATCACAATCAATCAAAAAAGTAATTATTGCAATTGTCCTTATTAATATGTTACAAATTAGGAAAATAATCTTTAATTTATAAAATTTAAATTATAATTTTATTAAACTAAAAATAGAAATACCATTTCCTAATAAATTCACAATTAAGTCTTTCAATAACATAAGTTACTTTTTACATGAAATTTAATGAAACTAATTACAAAAGTAGTAGTATCATGTACTCAAAATATCCATCTTAGTTCCACAAATAAAAATGTAATAGCGTGTGGAAAAGATTCACTTTATTGTTTACAATCGTTTAAAAGAATTGCAACATTAAGTCCTTTACATTAGAATTACATTCTCACACCATAACATCTATGTATGTAAATTGTGTTCCTATGAATTGCATCCATAACATCAACATTCGACAAGAGATTTGATTGTTTCTATTAAATGTACCAAAAGTGTCACCAATTGAGAAAAGCTATCCATTGTTTAAGTAGATATAACCAACAAAAAGGTAAGTTAGAAAATAGTACCTTCAAAAATAAAAGTTCTCACTCTTGTTAATACAACAAACAAACATTTTCTCTAATTATCTACTATTAAATATGTGATAGCATTTTGTTACTAGTAACATGAAAGAGAAAGTCACCAACAAGTATTACAAGTTATTTCAAATTGAACAATAACGTGATTAGGTGTCGTATTAACTCACACACACTATTGTAGCTAACATTCAATAATATTTGGGACACTTGAGCATATTATAGATAGCCAAATATAGAGAAGAAATCATAATTGAATTACCACATTGGACATTTTCTCTAAATTCTCTACTCTTGATATATAATGTGTTTGTGACCATATATAAACTAGTTTTGTACCTTTGTGGGAATTAGTGTCACTTGTAGTTTGTTGATTGTTACCTATTGAACCATTTGAATCATTTGCAACATCAGCACCTAAATGAATAGAGTGTATATTATTTTCTTATAAAACATTCTTGAAGTTGAAAAATAAAATTTCATATCTCATGAGTTAGTTTCATAAGATTCTTGATTCCCATGCAACATAAACCCTCACATTTTGAGCTATTCCTATGTTGATTTGACTTATTTCTTATAACTAATGCATACAAAAGTCAATAAAAATAACATATAATACATAATTGTTATTTTATCTAAAGATTAATGACATTATATACATACTTATCCTTTCTTGAAATACCAATGATGTACTAAAGTGCGATTTTTGAAGGGATCAACCCTTGTGTCAAGGACGCTAACATCCATTTCCTTATTGATCTTATATTCATCACACGATTCGTACCATTTAATTTCAAATAATGTATAAATTACCTCCACTTATCACTCATGTTATCCTTTAGTACTTGTGTTGTTTGTTCGATCAATTGAGAAAGAATCTAGAACTTACTCTATAATTGGAATTATTACAAAAAAATCAATTTTTTTGGGAGATATTGTTAAACAATTAAATTTACAATAACTAAAGTGATATAGAACTTTTATAATTATATTTAAATCAACCATTTTGGTAATATAAGACTCATGTACGTCTTTCCAGCAAAGATAAATGATAGGAGCACATTGGTGTATCCTTATCAAACATGAATATTATTGTCACTACTCAAGATTTTTCATATGGCGCCTAAGAAAAAAGGTTATCAATGATTTATGTCTATTAAAATGGAACTAAAAAAGGTTTAAGATAGACTCAATTGAGATTTCCTTACGAGACTTTTAACGGAATATGTTTTTAGGATCATTTTTGAAATGTAGTCTCGTCTTCTATATATTTAGTTAATATAAAGTATTTTTTTAATGATGTATCAACAGAGAAATTTAATATGGCTATGAGAATCACTATTAATATATTTTTTTCTCCTTATTTATTTTGTTGGAAAATAAATTCAAATTTTCAAATGAGTGAAAATTTAAGAGACAATGAAATATAGCTATATTCTAGGAGAATTGAAGTGAGACTACTTGAAAATATCGGACAATTATTTTCCACTAAGTTATATTCATGAATGGGAGCTATTTTCCTATTCTATAAATAGGTAGACTTGAGAAGAGTTTATGTATCCCACCTCTAGTGATTATATGGATAGTTGTGTCATCCTTTGTTTTTGGTGATTATTGTTAGAATTGATGGATATTCAACCAAGTCCTAGAGAAAAAAGATTGTGAGTGATCATATGTTGTGTGAGATGTCAATGTTATAATAGTTCCAACCCTAAGAGAGAGTATATTGTGTCATCCTTTGGGCTAAAATTTGTTGTAATCTTATTTAAGATTATGAATAAATTATGAAAAGACATTTTTATTCACTACAAGAATTTTAATTTATTGCGACAGAAGACCTATGACGGTTGTGAAAAAACCGCCCTCATTCTTCGTTTGTGACGGGTGGTGCGACTGTTATAGACAACTGTCGTCGTATTTTGTTGTAAAGCATGCGTTCCTTTTCACATCATGTGTCATTTATTTTCCTTAAAATCACCCATTCATTCATCTATCTCTCGAGTTCGGTATGATTTATTCTTCACCAAATGTTTTTTCTTTGTTGGTGTAGGGTTCTCTCTGCATCTCATAGGCTTCTAACAGGTATTGAATACTTTGCTCTCATGACAAAAGTTTTTGTTGTTGTTGTTGTTTATGTTGTTATTATCAATTATTAAATAATAAAATGTACTTTCTCTAAAATATATTTGCGATTATTTTGTGAATCCGCTTTTATGACCCTTTTGCACACTTTATTCCTTTCTGCATAGTGAATATGTTTTGTTTAAGGTTAATTTTTTTTTTTGTACTAAGTTTTGAATTATCTTTTTTGAATTATCTTTTGTAAAATTTAAATTATGTTCAATCAATAATCTTTTAAAATTGATTTTACTAGTTTGTTGCTAGATCCAAGTTGAATTATCTTCTTAACGTGTCTTTGGTTCTAAGTTTGTAAAAGTTGAATTATATCCAATCTATAATCTTTTAAAATTGATTTTGCTAGTTTATTGCTAGATCCTTTATCACTCTTTTGAATAAACCAACCAAAATTTCATTGGTTTAAATTGTTGTCATAAAAAATATCTATTGTTGGATGGTTTTAAGTAGATTAATTAGCCTACACTTTGTTCTACTAAAAGAACTTAAAAGCTCTAGGAAAAAGATAATTATAAATAGTTTTGCTATAATTTTTTTGGGTAATAAAATTTTGAAAAATACTTAAAATGAGAAGCCTCTCATAAAAATCGTTCAAGAGAGATACATTTAAAAAAAATTGGTTTTTATCATGCTAAAATCACTAATAATTAATATATAAGTTATTGAATGTGGAAATTACCTTTTAACAACAACAAATGAATCTAAATTAATAACTTATACTATTTTTGAATAAATAAAATTTACTCAAAACTAATTTTTTAGAGATTTTAGCATGATAAAAACCAATTTTTTTTTTAAATGTATCTCTCAAAAATAATTTTTATGATAAACTTCTCAAAATAACTTTTCATTTTAATTATTATTTGAAATTTCATTATAAAAAAAAAGTTGTAACAAATATATAAAATATTTAAAATTATTTTTTATGATAAGCTTGTGAAAGAAATTTTTCATTTGTAGCTTTATATTTAAGATTCTTTTTTATAAAACTTATAACAAAAAGATTTTAATTTTATAACTTTTTTAACAAATAATTTTAAAAATAAAGCTCCAAAATGAGAATTTGGTTTAAACAGTTTATCATAAAAAATCATTTTAATTATTTTATTTATTTGCTATAACTTTTTTGGATGATAAAATTTCAAAAAATACTTAAAATGAGAAACCTCTCATAAAAATCATTTTTGAAAGATACATTTAAAAAAATTTGGTTTTTATCATGCTAAAATCACTAATAACTAATATATAAGTTATTGAATGTCGAAATTACTTTTTAATCAACAACAAATGAACTTAATTAATAACTTATACTATTTATGAGTAAATAAAATTTACTCAAAATCAATTTGTTAGAGATTTTAGCATGATAAAAACCATTTTTTTTAAATGTATCTCTCAAAAATAATATTTATGATAAACTTCTCAAAATAGCTTTTCATTTTAATTATTATTTGAAATTTTATTATTCAAAAAAAAGTTGTAGCAAATAGATAAAATATTTAAAATTATTTTTTATGATAAGCTTTTGAAAGAAATTTTTCATTTGAAGCTTTATATTTAAGATTCTTTTTAAGAAATTTATAACAAAAATATTTTAAAGATATTTCATATTTTTCGTTATAACTTTTTTAACCAATAATTTTAAAAATAAAGTTTCAAAATGAAAAAATTGTTTTAAATAGTTTATCACAAAAAATCATTTTAAGTATTTCATTTATTTACTTCAAATTTTTTGGAGAATAAAATTTTAAAAAATGCTTAAAATGAGAAGCCTCCCATAAAAATTATTTTTGAGAGATACAATTAAAAAATAATAATTTTTATCATGCTAAAATCTCTAATAATTAATATATAAGTTATTGAATCTCGAAATTACTTTTTAATCGACAACAAATTAATTAAATTGATAAATTATAATATTTTTGAGTAAATTTTTATAAAAATAATTTTAAAAAATATTAAATTAAAATAATTTTTATTTTAATCTATAACTATCGTACTTATTATTCGTATTTCCAAATCAAACACATTAATGTCCTATTTGTTCATTAATTGTCATGTCCATAACCATGTAGTATCGCATCAATTGAGTGTGTACCTAATATATCCATAATGCACACACATTATATTTGAAGGGTGAGAGTCATTTTGACAAAAATATTATTTTAAATTAATGTCATTTTCGATTTCAGAATGTAATTTTAATAACTTTTTTTAATTTTAATGATTGTGAAAAACCAACTAATAATTAATAAAGATAATTTAGTGAAATGGTTATCGACTTTTTTTTAATTATTAAATTTCTTAATAAATATAAAAAAAATCTTAAACAACACTAATTTTTAAAGAGAAGATGTATCCTTTATAGATGAGAATAAGTTAAAATAGCCGCTTGATATTTTTCCAAAAAGAAAATTAGCCACCTTGATATAATCTACATAAGCATGCACATGTATTGAATAACTAGATATTTTTTGGGAGGAAAATTGAATAACTAAATGTTATAGTGCAATAGATTTTGGAAAATCAAGATATCATGCACATTGATTACTTAGTTAGAATATGTTTAATGTGATTATGTTGAATTTTCATTTAATGCTTGGTGGGGGGAGAAGTGGAGAGGCTTAACTATGTATCACATGTTGTTGTGTATGTTTGAGAGGGAAGTCTCATTGGAGAAGCTTAATAAAATTACATAATATATACTATTCTAATTAAATAGTATATATCATATAACCAAATATAGAGAATAAATCATAATTAAATAACTGTATTTAACATTTTCTCTAAATTATTTACTCTTGATATATAATGTGTTTGTGAACATATATAAGTTAGTTCAATGCGTTAAGAGGGTAGAGAATTAGTGTAATTTGTAATTTATTTATTACCTATTGAACATTTGGAGCATTTGTAACATCAAATACCTAAATGAATAAAGTGTAAATTATTATTTAAAAAACATTTTTGAAGTTGAAAAAAAATAAAATAATACCTCTTGAACTACAACTTGTAAAACAACATGAATTTATGGATTTTCAGAAAATTGCATTTGAAGATTAGCAATAAGATTTTCAAGTAAATTCTCTATCTTTTGAAGTTTGTTTTCTGAATTACAATATTGAGATGAAACATTTGAACTAGCATGTCATATAAGCTTATGAAGACAATTCCCACGTCCTCTTCTTTTAGGTCCTTACACGTTCTCTTATTACATCTAATTTATATGTTTCTTTAAATCCTAATGTATGAAAAACATTACCAACATCAAACACTAGCAACTTATTTGTTATGCTTAAAAGTATAAAAAATTCAATTTATCTAGTATCTCTTTCCTATCAATATTCACATTATTGGTAACATTTACATATATCAGTGATAATGATAATGTAATAAATTTCATAATAATAGTATTAAATTTATTATTATTATTATTATATCAAAAAAGAGATTATTTTGTTTATATTGTTCGTTACCCACTAAATATCGAACAAGACAAAAAATAATCTAAAAATTTAACGATTTGCATTCAACTACTCTATTCAGAATTTAATATCGTTGAATTTAAATGTGTGTGTTTAAATTCCACAATATTGACTAAGAATGAACTAAATGTTGAATATATAAAAGTGGTAACTCATATATCTAATGCCTTAAGGTTTTGGGTGGAGATGTAATGTCAAAAGTCTCTTGTGATTCTGGAGTATTTGGTATGTTACTGCTCTCGGCGCTCCCTGAACTCCCAAGAGCGGGAGTGGATCCTGATGATGGATCATTGTATCAAAAGTCTTCGTAAAAGTGTAGTTATGAGGTGTATTCCGTTGGTTGTAACGACGATATAAGTATAAGATGTGGGAGACTCACACTTGAGGAGGAGAATGTTAGATTTAAGTGTGAGTGGTTAAGTCTCACATTGACTAAAAACGAACTAAATATTGGATGTATAAGAGTAGTGATCCATATACATAATAGTTTAAGGTTTTGGGTGGAGATGTGGTGTTAAAGTCTCTTGTGGTCCAGGAACATTTGACCTATTGTTTCTACCACGCCCCTGAACTCCCTAACAAATACCACCATAAACTCACACACAAATATGAGGTCTCGAGTTCGAAACTGGGACAAGACGTCTAACGTAACAATATTGGCTTTTGCTAGTTGAGCTCGAACTTAAAAGACTACATATAATTTTTTAAAACCTAACAAACTAACATTAAAGTTCAACCTAACAAAATTGGCTTTTGCTAGTTGAGCTGAAACTTAAAGACTATATATAATTTTTTAAAACCTAACAAACTGATACTAAATTAAAGTACATTTTGAGTAAAAAAAAAAAATTAATTATACTTTTGGCCTCTTATGTTATTTTTAGGTTTCTCTATGGTCATTTCATTTTGGTCTCTTAAGTTACAAACATTAGACATTTTATCCCTTCAATTTTTTTTTCGTTCAATTTTAGTCGCATAATTTATAAACATCAAACATTTTGGTCCACTGAGTTACAAAAATTAGACACTTTGATTCCTTTAGTTACAATATTATACACTATTATAAAGGACTATAACGTGTATAATATTTGTAACTTAAGAGATTAAAAGTTTAATGTTTATAACTTAAGGAATTAAAGTGGAACAAAAATAATTTAAAGATCCAAAGTGTTTAAGAGTGAAATTTAATGGAACAAAATAAAACAAACAAAACTTAAAAGATCAAAATAAAACATAAAAATATCTTAGGAACTAAAAATGCAGTTTCAAAAAATATTAAGGTACTGATCACAAAAAATTGAGTTTTAGTGATACAAGTGAAATAAAAACTACCAAATTTAATTAATCATAATTTAGTTTTATTGTTCATAATTTCACTTGATTTTTACATACAGTTATTGAGATATAATTAAAAATTACTTATACTGATTAGTCAAATTACAACGGCTGAATTAGTATATTCACATTTTTAATTAGTGGATGGAACATCACTTTATTTTACTCTTGTTCCCTTTCAATAAAATCCATTTAATTTTTTTGTTGCTTTGCTGAAAGTGTAGACTTTATCTTTTCCTTACAAAATACCAAATAACTTTTTTTTAGGGTTGACGTTGAAATTCATACTTGTTCTAAAGTCAACCAAACTAACAAGTCAATTGATGGCATTTGAAATTTTGAACCATCCTATGTTTTTGTCTTTAACCCAATTGATGCTATAATCCATAATCAATTTGTGTCTCATATGAACTAATAACTATTGTCTGTAATTTCCTGGTACCTACGGGTCATGACTCGTGCATGACCAATTGACCCATATAAGCATTTTACCCATCTTATAAGCAAAAGCAAGTCCTTCATCACTAAACAAACTCAACCCCTCAAAAAATAAAATAAAGGAAATTAACAAAAAATGTCAAAGCCAAATGAGACTTAGGGCCAACCCAATGACCAAGCAACTCAAGTTAATTAGGACTTTTAAGTTTCAAAATTTTGGATTTAAAAAATATCTTAAAAATAATAAAAATACATTTTTAATTAAAAATAAATTTTATTAATTAATGTTTAAAATATTTAAAAGTAGTAGTTTAAAATTTATCAATATGATATATTTTTTATTTATCTATTTTATTTATTTTAAAATACAATAAATAAATTATTTACTTTAACATATTAATTATTTTAAATTAATAAATAATTTTAAATTATAATAAATTAATTAATTATCAATATGATGTATTTTTTATTTATTTAGCTAGTTTGTTTATTTTAAATTATGATAAATAAATTATTTTAAATTATTTACTTAAAATTATTATTTATTAAAATTATTTTATATTTTAAATTATATAAACTATTTATAAAGAAATTTTAATTTTTTTTAAATTTATTTTTTTTTTAAAATTATAAAATATTTTAGTTACAATAATAAGAATAAAATCGAAAGAAAAAATGATAAGGTACAAGCTCATAAGCGACTTGAATTAGTTTATTGAAAATTACTATAAGTTATAAGCTCATAAATGAATATTATCAAACAGGTCTTATAGCTTATTAGCTATATGCTCATTTTTTTTGTCTTGCCAAACATACTTTAAATTACGGGAATTAAAAAAGTTGATTGTAGTATTAAATTTGTGGACAATTTAAATTACTTTAGTAGTTTATAGAGAGGGCCAATTTATAAATTTTATTGTAGTATTTATTACAAATTACAAAAAGATGTAACATAATTAAAGGGTAAATCAGTAAAAAAAATTAATGCTTTTGAAAAAATTAAGGAATCTTAAGAAAAAAGAGCTTCATATATTTAGGAGTCGAGTTAATATTTATTTATTTATTTGTAAATAATAGAGACCTTATCAACATTTTTTATAGATAAATTTTAGTGGTAAGTAATTTATTTAGAGGAAAGATAAATTCTTTACACCAAAGATTGAATAATATAACTCATTTATGAAACTTCTTCTCGATCATTACCACTAAACTACCATTATATGTTATTGATATTTATAAATATTCACTAGAATTGCTTATTGATAATCAAATACATAATTATGTCTCATCTACTATCATATTTATCATTGACATTACCCACTTAATTTCAAATACATATCCAACATTAACAATTTAATGTCACTATAGTTTTTACAAATACTAATATATAGACAAATTTGATTAATATTTTGTAATTTCATGATTATTTTAGAATGTTGATAGTATGCAAGACTAGATTGTAAAATAAGTACAATTTTAAAGATCAAATTAAAAATTTACTCTCAAAGTTTTGATATTGATACGTTGCAACTTGCAGCTACAAATGCTTTAATATTTAAAATCTATATAAATCAACAAAGAAGAAATAAAGTTTATGGGTTTGTTTGGCTAGAAAAAAAAACAAGTTTATATAACCTAATAGCTATAACATATATTTGGTAATAGTCATTTATGAGTTTATAACTTAAATTTATAGTGTTTTTTTATAAACTACTTCAAGTAACTTTTGAGTTAATAGTTTATCATTTTCTTTACCAATTTTATCATTATTCTTGTAATTAAAATCATTTTTTACTCTTTATAATTTAGTTGTTAGAATTTAAAATGAAATCAATTAGCTAAATAAATAAAATTATATCAAATTAATAAATAACTTATTTATTGTAATTTTAAATTACTTATAAGTAATTATTTTTTAAATAATTAATATTTTAAAGTAAATAATGTAAAATAAATAAACTAACTAAATAAAAAAAGTTATCAGATAATAAATTTTTTAAAAAAAAACTACAAAGTATTAATTATTATAAACTTAATTTTATTTAAAAATGTCCTTATATATCATTTTATATTTTAAAACTGATTAAATAGCTAATTTTACCGAACACTTCAATTAAATTGACAACTTTTAGCAATAAACTATAAACTATCACCTAAATTTTATCAAACATAATCTATATATGAGGCCAATATATATATATATATATATGAAATAAATGAGGAGTTAATTAGTTAAACATGACCTGATTTATTAAAAAAAAAATGAATGAGTTGAATTTAATTAAACAAGATTGAGCATTGATAGGTCTTGGTAATCTTTCACTACATGATGACGGAGAACTAACATATAAAAACAATAACAAATAACATAGAATATATAAAATTCTTTCAATTCGTAAGAACTCGTGAGACGTATTGATATTTTAATATGAAAAACATCTTCATACAAGGGTAAAAATCACATATCGTCAAAACCAAAAAAATAACTATAATCAAATAAGGTACAAGAGAGTCTTAAAATGATTCACAAATTATATCAACAACCAACTAAGATAACAAATCACAAAAATCTACAAACGGGAACAAAAAATGAACAAAATAGCCAAAAATTGCAATAGCAATGCGAATGCAATAGCTCTCTGTTCATACCCTTTTTACAAACCTACTGTCCAAAAAACCCGATCCAACAATGAACAAATGCACAATGGAGGTTTTAGCGAGGCTGCTGTGAGAAAATCGAAAATGAGTTTTCTCTCTTCTTTATCTCTTTTTGGTGACTGTTTTTTCTTAATAATATTACATTTCTCAACTTTAGTAAGACCCTTCTCTAATTGAATAAGTGATACACAAAATGAACTACAACATTTAGATATTTCTCCACACATGAAGGGAGCCCAATCCCAACACAAGAGCCTCATGGCTTTGCAAAATCGGAATTATGCATATTATTACATTAAATTAGGAGAGATTAACCTAACTTATTTGTTTCTTTTTTTAATAAAAAAAGAGGCGAAATATGTTATGGTGCAGATTCAAATATGTGATTCTCTATTTCTTTACAATTAATGTGTGTGAATTTCATCGTTAAATTCTCTAAATAAATAAATAAATAAATAAAAGAGCGGGATTATCCCAATTTTGTTGTTTGTGAGTGGGCAACTTTGATAATTAGATAATGTATTATGGGCTATTACATATATTTGAAGACACCATGGGCTGGACTTACTTCATTGTCCAATATCAGTCCATCACAATTTTAATGATCTTTTTCTTTTACGGAATTGTGCACAAAAGTTTTAGACAATCTGAATCTTAATATATCACACATAGATAATTCATAATTGATGGGCACTATAACACAATAATAAAGGGCCAACTTTTCTCACCTGAAGTTACTAAGGAAGTACATAAAGCAAATAGTACCAAAATGTTAGCTGATAAGACAAGTCCAATAATGTGTTGTCTAATTTTATGTTTTAGAATGTAACACTTGTTTGATTATGTGGTATTTTATCTACATCACAGTAAAAATTTACTTCTCGCAAAAGTTTAGTTTTTATTATATGGTTTCATATGTAAGTATATAAAAACATGATTTATGCTGATTAAGACAGTGGTAAATGGCATCATGGGTTTTTTGAAAACTTGTAAATTTTCCTACATTAGTTCACCAAACTTTAAGATAAATTTAAACAATTAATATAGTTCATTTGTTGGTTAGGGGGTTAGTTTTATTTTTTTAGATGAATGGACATTAATGTCATTCGTTAGTAACTTTCATTTTCATTATATTCTATCTTGTATTATAGTTACAATTATTAATAAAATAAGTTATATTTGTTACCGGAAAAAATATTGTATGTCATTTAATTTTGTTGATACAATTACAAAATAACAAATTTCTCCAAAATGCCTCAATACTTGCATTGCTGCAGAAAAATGCTAAACCTCACACAAGACATTGAGCAACATTTCAATTACTAAAACACCCACACAAATACCACATGAAGTGAAACTGTAAAAGAACATACTAAAACAAAGATTAACCAATGAGATAAGATGAATTACCAATACGCTGCGTTTAAGACTTTCTATCGCTTTTGAGAAACCCAAAACGGTAAACTCCAACTTACAAATTACAAATTATACAAAACGGTTTTGTGCATAATAACATTACTCCTCCGAATCCACTCTCTTCACTCTTCACACTCCAAGAAGCAAGAAAGAACCATTCAAACCACAAAACAAAAAATACAACTTTTTCACTTCAGAAAGTTGAAGAAGAAAACAGAACAAAAAATGGAGAAATCTGCCATAACCGTTACAACAGAGTTTCTATTTCTCACATCTTTCATCACAATATTCATCGGTTCTGCATTCGCTTCTCCAACACAAAATCAAGAATCTAACTCTCAAGAACAACAAGGTAAAATAATAATTCACTAATTACGCATTAACTAATTAATTTACAAGAAATAAACATTTCTATTATCTTTTAGTAATTTATAACTGTATGTATTGAACTGCAGATAAGCCGCCGAGTTACTTAAGGATGGTGGCTAACGCAAGCGAGTTTCCCTTAGAAGATTACTACGATTACATAATAGTCGGCGGCGGAACAGCCGGCTGTCCATTAGCCGCCACACTCTCCCAAAATTACCGCGTATTAGTCCTCGAACGTGGTGGAGTTACCCACGGTAAATCCAATTTAATGAACCAAGAAGGTTTCTTGAACACATTATTAAACGCAAACGTAAACAACGCCAACAACGAAGACTCACCGGCTCAATCATTCATTTCAGAAGACGGCGTACTCAACGCACGTGGCCGCGTTCTCGGCGGTAGTAGCGCAATTAACGCCGGCTTTTATAGCCGAGCCGATCACGAATTTTTTACACGCTCCGGTGTTATTTGGGACTCAAAACTTGTGAACGAATCTTACGAATGGGTTGAAAGAGAAATCGTTTTTCGTCCTCAACTTAAAACGTGGCAATCCGCTTTTCGTGATGGTCTTCTAGAAGCTCGTGTGGGTCCCTATAACGGTTTCACCTTAGATCACGCTACTGGTACCAAAATTGGTGGGTCCACTTTTGATACTTCAGGTAAACGACATAGTTCCGCAGATCTTTTACGCTATGCACGACACTCCAATCTTCGCATTGCCGTTTACGCTAGCGTCGAACGAATCCTTCTCGCTTCTTCATCATCTTCAACAACAACGAGTTCTGAAACTTCTTCTTCTGCAACAACTTCTGCGATTGGAGTTCTTTATCGCGATCAAAACGGAAAATATCATCACGCGATTTTGAGAGGACGCGGAGAAGTGATTCTTGCAGCAGGTGCAATTGGAAGTCCACAACTTCTTCTATTAAGTGGAATTGGACCTAGACCTTATCTTTCTTCATGGGGAATACCAGTGACACATCATTTACCATACGTAGGTCATTTTCTATACGATAATCCACGTAACGGAATCACTTTTCTACCTTCAATTCCACTTGAACATTCGCTTATACAAGTTGTAGGTATAACGAATTCAGGTGCTTACATAGAAGCAGCTTCTAATGTTGTTCCGTTTTCATCACCGGTTCGGAATTTCTTCATCCGTGAATCTAATTCGCCGCTTTATCTAACTGTTGCGACGTTGATTTCGAAGATTTCAGGACCTGTTTCTGCTGGTTTTCTAAGATTAGCTTCAACTGATGTTAGGTTTAATCCAATTGTTAGGTTTAATTACTTTAACAACGGTGTTGATGTTGAAAGGTGTGTTAATGGAACAAGGAAATTAGGGGAAGTACTTAGGAGTAGAGCAATGAATGATTTTAAGTTTGTGAATTGGTTAGGTGTTAGAGATTTTAGGTTTATTGGACCTGCTTTGCCTAATGATGAAAGTGATTATATTGAAATGGCTGATTTTTGTAGAAGGACTGTTAGTACTATTTGGCATTATCATGGTGGTTGTGTGGTTGGTAGGGTTGTTGATTCACATTTGAAAGTCATTGGAATTGATTCTCTTCGGATTGTTGATGGTTCTGTTTTTAGTGTTTCACCTGGAACTAATCCTCAAGCTACATTAATGATGTTGGGAAGGTGAGTTTATTTCAGTTTCTATAGTTATATGTTTGATTAATGTGAAATAATTAGTAATTATGTTTGTGATTTTACTATTTTGGCAGGTATTTTGGGCTAAAGATGATTAGAGAAAGGGAAGGATATTCAAATGATTTGTAACCCTGCAATTCTGTTTTTGTTGTTCTACATATATAGGATTACTTTGGGTTTTTTAATTTTTTGTATTGCAGTGTAATCATTGTTGATGTTCAATTTGGATTATTGATGTATAATCAAAAGTAAAATAAACCCACATTGTATATACTGTATAGAATGGATTAGTAAAAAAATGCTTTGGGGGTGGATTTGTAATGATTTTTTTGGATCCCCTAACTTTTGATTGAATAGATTAGATTGGATTGGATTCTTTATTTGCTGAATGATAATGCCAAATTGCCAATGATAAAAGTATTCATTTTCAAGTTTCTTACCTTCATGCTCTTTATTTTTGTCCCTTAATTCCACCTACTTGTGTTGTAATGATATTTATTCAGAAAAAAAGGTGTGAATCTTGGTTAACTGTTTTTATTCAAGTTGTGATGGGTTCTGAGGCAGAAATTGATTATAAGATATTACACTGGAACTTTTATTAGCCTTGCTAATTGATTAGGGAGTTTATTGCAAATTAAACAATATGTGAACATGAATTACTAAATTTAACAGAGAGAAACTAACAGAATTTTTATGCAAACTCTTGCACTCTAAAGGAGCACACACATAGCCTCATAGCCTTCACCTAAGATCATGATAGGTAGAGTGAGTTAGCATAGAAGAATAATTGGGAGGCTTATTGATAGGCGATGGGAATAGGTCAGGCCTGAGTTTGATCTACAATTAATTTTTTAGGATTACGGCCTATCATAGGTTTTTTTTTTCTTTTTTTTTTTTCGGCATGGTCTGACCTTTTTAAAAGCTTAGAAACCTATTTAAAAGTCTTATTCGTATTAATATATTTAAATGCTCTCCACATGATTCTCTCCACTCATATCTATATATATTAAACAAAAAATAATTTTTTTAACAAAATAATTTTTAAAAAATCTGAAACAAATATATTTAAACCCTAAATCGTAATTTTTGATTTCAATGAATAGATTTTTTTTCCTGAAACAAATGCACTCATTATTACTCTCAAACAAATATGGAACAACTACTGAGTTATTGACTAATTAAATGGCTACTGAATATGAAACGACTACCGAGTATTTGTCTAAATAGAATTTAAAATAAGAAATAATATTATTAACATAATAATAAAAAATAACATTAATAAATAATAAAATATATATATATATATATATATATATATATATATATATATATATATATGTCGGTCTGTCAAGTCTAATAGACTTTTTTATAAGTATGAGTCTGACCTATATAAATAAATATACTTTAAAAATAGTGAGGTAGCCTTTTTATTAAATTTTAAAAATAGTCTGAGACTAGTCTTTTTATTAACTAGATCCGGCCAAACCATAAGTAGATCAGACAATAAGCGGAGTCTATTCTCATCCAGTTTATATGGCTGCAAATATAGCAAACTCTAGTGATGTGTCTTAATATTAAAAAGGAGAAAAGAAGTCGCAGAACAACGAAAGAGAAGATGCATTAAAATAGAATATGAGAAGATCCAAAAATACCTCAAGTCTAAGGGTATCTTTACCTTTCACGATTCGAAGTAATGACAATTTAGGAGCATAAGTAATATGGTCGTACAAAGATGTGAGAGTGGAGGTTTCATTTTATCTCTTTCGTACTTTGTTGATTTGTTTTTCTTTTATTCTAAGATAATTTGCTATACCACTCCTTGGAAGTCCCCTCAATTATCTTTTTTATCTTTATTGGCAAACATTTTTAGATCCCAAAATGTTGTTAAATTTCAACCTTCAAAAGTCATGAATTTGTTTCAATTTCTTATTATTTGAATTCTTTATTATGCAATTAGCAATCTGATACTAATTATGATTATTGTGGTTTGATTTGCAGCGATAGATCATTAGTGTCTTTTTCATAGTATCTTTATCAAGAAATTAAAAGAGATGAAAATATTCTTGAAAATAAAAAGGTGAGTTTTAGAACTTTATTTTGTTATTTTCCATTTGTATTACCATAGTTAAATTATGGCTATGATTTTATGTGTCCGAATTATTTCCGAAATATTTACATTTTGACACACATTATATTTAGTTGATTTGCAATTATTTATTGTTTTCAGTAATAGTACCCATGAGCCATAATACTATTGTGTAAATGATAATATCATATGGTGTTACGTTGCGGTGGTAAATAGAGATAATCAATTTTTTATCTCAAAAGATACCACCGTCACTCAAAGTATTCAAGCTAATGATATTTTGTTTTGATTAATATTTTCAATAATTTGTAGGAGCCAACATGCTCGAGAAGTAAACTGGTTTTACTTGTGCAACATAGTAGAATGAATGCACAATATAAATTTTTCAAAACTTACATAGAATTTACTTTGACTGTTTTTGACATAATCAGATTCATCCTCTAGATTTATCTTCTTAAAAATTGTGAAATTCAAAGAAACTCCATTATCTTTATTAGGGTGAAATTCAATGAAACTCCATTATTTGTCATCTTCTTTGGGGTGAAATGAAAAGAAACTCCATTATCTTGTATGAATTTACTAACACTAATTAGGTTGTTGCTCCCACTCCAGAAACAGAGGATTGAGACAATTTGTAGTGCGACCAATTTTAGTCAAGAATCGTGTGTGTGTGTATATATATATATTATGAAAAATTAAACAACGATTCAAACTCTGAAATATTCATTAATACCAATTAAAATCCACAAGTTTTAATAAAAAAAATACATTTAAATACTAACAAGATTTAAAGAAATATGAATGGATATAAAAACAGAGACAAAAGAACTTAGAAAAAAAAGAAAGGAAGCATGAATAAGTAAAAAAATAAATAAAAAAGAAGAAGGAATAAGTAAGACAAGAATGAAGCAATAAGTAAGAAAAGAAATAAGAATAAGTAAAAAAAGAAAGAACTAAAGTGGAACAAACTGAGGAAGGAGTACGAAAGTAGAAAGAAAACAAATAAAGAAGCAAGGAAACAAAATAGAGAAAGAAAGAAGAATTTGGGCGATGGACGACAGTGGCCGGAAGGTGGGTGCCGCTACTAGGCGGTGGCCGACGTTGTTGGATAATAGAGGAAATAAGGGAGTGGTCGCAAAAAACTAAGTGGAAGAGAGTGTTCGAAGGAGAGATGACAACAAAATTAGGGTTAAAAGCGAAAAACCTAAAATACCTCTTAAAAATTTAAGGGCAATCTTGGTTTTTCCTTAAAAAAACACATTCATGTTTCTGGGCCACGAGAAAATGCGACATGTGATCCGAGAACCCAGTCATAACAACCATTTTTGTGTTTCGCACCGCACCATGCCTCATCAGCCAGGCACTGCGCAGCTCCACGCCAGCTCGATCTCATTGTGAACTGGTGTGATTGACTACTTAGATCAATAGGAGTCTTAGAACTTTGAGACAACACTATATCACCTAAAGTAATGATGTTTTCAAAAACAAAAGATTAATTTTCCTTAAAATTTCCCTCTGAAGATGAATGTTACTAAAAAAAGGTTAATTTTCAACAAAAGTACATTCATGGTTACAAAAATTCTTTTTCATTTTGGTTCAAAATACTTAAACCTCTTATGAGTTGCTCATGGCTTGAGTTTGCCAAGTTGTTTATGTTCATGAACAAAAGCAGGGCAACTAAAAACTTTTAGTGGCAAATCAGCAGAGACGTCTTTTAAGGTTAACAAAAGTGACTGAATATTGAAACAATTCCCTACAATGGCGTAAAGAGAGCCATCTACAATTTTAATTTTGTGGTTACCAGCACCAGGACTATAAAAAGAAAACAAAATTGACTCGCCATTCATATGATCAGTAGCACCAGCTCGATAATCCAAGTATGACAAAGATTGACGCTAAGTAGAGCAGTATTTGAAAAATTACCTCTTTGAGATATAAAGGAAGAAAGAGTTTGAGACTCAAGGAGTTTGTATAGTTGGTCTAACTGATCCTTGGTAAAAGGAGATGGGCTTGAAGGAGACTGCTTCTCTTGGTCAAAGGTACCAGCTTGGAAGACATGACATTCGTTTCCTACCTTTTTCTTCCAATTTGGAGGTTTTCTGTGGAGCTTCCAACATGTATCACGTGTGTGCCATGGACGTTTGCAATGTTCACACCATGGTTTCATGCCATCTCTCTTCCCTTCTTCATTATTAGTGACTAGAGCAGAACTTTTGACCTTAGCAACATAATGTGACACCCACCATACCACCATATCTCACCTCTTTTCTTCTAACTTCTGAGAAAGCTTCCTGAAGTGATGGCAATAGAATCTTCCCGAATATTCTACCTCGGACTTCATCAAGTCGCTTATTAAGCCAAACCAAGAACATGAATACTCAGTCATTCTCCTATCTCTTAAGAAACAAAGCATTGTCCTCACAACACTTCCAATGACAATCATAATAGAGATCCAATTCTTGCCATATTGTCATCAACTCATTATAATAGGTAGTGACATATTTGTCTCCTTGCTTGACATGCCACTATCGTAATTTGAGATAAAAAAATTTGAGAAGAATTATGAATATTAGAATATGTTTCTCTGAAAACCTCTCAAACTTCCTTCCCAGTAGGCAAGAACATAAAAGGTTTTCCAATCTCTTATTCCATATTACTAATCAACCAAACAATAATAATAGAGTTCTCATATTTCCAGAAAATTGTAATTCAGATTTGTTGTGGCAGACATTTGCACATCTCCTGTGAGGACCATATTTTTCCTCGCCGTATAGTATTAATCTTGCAGTTTGAGACCATTCGAAATAATTTTTCCATTGAGTTTTTGGACTTTAACCTTGAGGGCATTAGAAGTTCCCTCATGGATAAAAAAAATTTAAAAATGGAGAAACCATTTCAGCCGCCACTGCCTCCTGGGCCATCGCCACTAGGGGCGTCGTTGCCTGAACCAATATTGTCGTTGTTGACTACTTTTGGTTTTTCACCCAAATCATCGTCATTGTTGTCGCCGCTGTTACTCACAAGGGTCGTCTTCCATGGAGTATTGTGTGTCATTAGGTAGACAGAAAAACAGATCAAATCACAAAATAGTTCATTCAAAAATTAAAAACAAAATGTTAGTGTCATTTGGAGTTCTAAAATCCACTAGGTTGTGGAAAGTTTTATAGCACCCTAACCAATAGCTCTAGATACCATGAAGAAAATAAAATATTTTTCTATCTTATTACTACAACCCTAATTTGTTTATATAGAAAAAGAAATTACAATAGTAATAACGACATAATAATAAAATTAAAATAAACATAATACGATAAAATAAAAAATATAAAATAAAAGATAATCAAATATGATTTCTGATTCTTCAACCATCATAAAAATTATTATTGTTTGCTCTTCAATGAATTATATTATTCTTGTGTAGTTGGAGTTCATGGATTCAATTTCCCACAACAGAATGATTTGATGGATTCTTGCCATTGTGGTCATGTTGCCATTGAGTAATTAACAAATATTGAGGAGTTATGATTGAAGGATGTCTTGTTTTATTTTTGAAACAAATAATTGAATTTTAGTTTTTTTCAAAGCTTATTTACACGGGACACTTAACTTCACACCACACGTAGTCTAGAAAAGAATTCAATAAATTTGATCGATTAAATGTATTATTGTTTGTGTTTACAAATAAATTAAACATTTAGTATAGATAACATAACACATTAATAATGATTACACCGTTGTTTCCAATTATAGTGATTAAATAACTTCCATATTTTTATTAATTAGGATAATTAATTAAGTAGATTTTTATTTTGAACTTACGATTTAACATATAAATTAACCAAGTAAAGAAATCATTGGTTTTATTATCAGATAGTTATATTAATGAATACTACTTAATTTATTTAGTAAATTGTCAAGGGTTTAATATTTGAAATTGTCTATCATATATTAAAAAATATATAAATCATTTAATAATGCTTAAACTTTTATATATATATATATATATATATATATATATATATATATATATATATATTCTAATATATTTACTAGATGTTTAAATAAGGTGAGAAGTTTATGATTCATCTTAATTAGATGAATTCTTCGTTTATATTCGACGAAAACAATAGGTAAACGAGAATAAGTGGGACACTATTTATGGATGTAATTATGTTCAATCTTACAAAAATAAAGTTAATAACAAAAAGAGAGTATTGGTAAAACTAACGTAGTATTTACGACATGTTTGTTACATAGAGTTTAAATTATTAGATTACTCACGTGTAATGACTTAAATATTTAGAAAGAGTCAAAACTAGATATAAATGAGATAACTCGAGAGTATAAAGAAAGAGAAACTCAGATGATAAATATATTCTTTTTATTTTGAAGAATATATTAATACATTTGCATGACTTTGTGTTAGAATTGTATTAACCATATCTTTTATCGAATTATGCTAACGCTCAAATTATATTCTAGACAATTAATTTATGATGTTTTATTTTTTGTATCAGAGTTGGTCGAATCGACCAATTAACTTTCAAAAATAATGTCCAAATATGAATACAATTCCAGAATTTGATAAAAATAAATAAATAAACTATTTTCAATTGGATTAAAAAATGTATAAAATCGGGATTTTTTTTAATAACCATTATTTCAAAAAAATTACCAAACCACTCCATTATGAAAATTTATATACTATAATGTCATTTTTTTTTTCTTAATTACAAGTTGCCTTTGCAAATGGCGACTTCCTTAAGTAACTCCCAGTTTACAAATGCAACTTCCTTGAGGGAATATATATTTTTTTACATTCAATTTTTTTTTTAAATTAACAAAATATATATAATTAATATAATTCATTCATAAAAAATAACAACACAAATTTTACAAAAATTACGTAGATTGACTAGAGTTGCGTGTAACATTTGAACAATATCTTCGAGTATGACTAGTTAACTGACATAGTCCTTATTTTCTTGACACTTTTTCTCTAATGTCCATTTCAGTTCTAATATAGGTACTATTTTGACGAACTTTTTTAATTCTCCGTATTTCAGGATTGTGATACAATGTTTCACCTTCATATATAGGTCAATATCTTTCATTGGATATAAGTGAAAACTCTTCTTTGTAGATGTTGAATACATTAGCAAAATTGTACACGTCAAACAGATGCACTAAATAGTTTTGACGAGCGTAAACACATTCAGCTATGATATATGAACAAAGCACGTATATAGCCTGAAATTTTCCACAATCACACAATTTATTTTAAGGTTGACTTCCAAATGGCCAATTGGTCGCATCTATCTTGGGTTTACTGTTTCATGCACCATGAAAGAATAACAATTTCGATCGAATCACATGACTTGGTGAGTGTTGCACTTACCAACTTTATATTTAATCTTGCCCATGCAATCGTCTGTATATACTCGACCAGAAGCTAATGATGTCTGATGTTGTTGTCCCTTTTCTACATATAAAACTCTGAATTTATAGTAAGTTGATTGAACCAAAGCAATGATTGGGAGATTGTGTGTATCTTTGAGCACTGCGTTGATTGACTTATCAATGTTGGTTGTCATGTGTCTCCATCGTTGACCTTGAGAATACGTCATAGTCCATTCTTTTGGGATATTATCGGTCCATCTTAAAGTCTCTAGATTTTCCATCCTGATTTTATTGCGGTAATATTTAAATGATGGTTCACTTAATGCATATCCTATTATAAATGAGATAAAAATTATCAAGTATTATAAAGTGATAAGTGGAAAATATACCAAGAAGAATTAAATAATTACCCATACAAACAATTTTTTTTTGAAGTTCCTTGACCTTGAACTCTCTCATAAAATTTTGTGCAATATATCGGATATAATACACATGTGTTGACGGGGGATCATATCAACCATTATTTGGATTTTGATAAACACTTTTAATGGATTTGTGTCTACCAGAAATCAAACAAAAGTTGACTTTAGGTGTGACGTACCTTATCATATTTAAAAATAAAAATAAAAACTCCAAGCACCCCTATCTCACATTCCACAAGCATAAGCAATGATAATTGTATTTTTGTTTCCATCATGTGCAATGGCTAGCAACAGAGTCCCATTGTACTTGTCCTACAACCAAATTTCACCCACTAAGACAAATGGTTTACAAAATTTGAACACATAGATGCACGGAGGGAAAATTCAGAATAATCGTTTGAAAATATAATATAAATATACAATTTTAGTATCTCATAATTTTTAATATCATAATTAAAATTAGAAAAGTTAAAAAACAAAAAAATATGTCTTATAAATTCAGTAAATATGAAAAACCCAAAATAAAAAAATATATACACAATTTATTTAAGCAATTAAATTTTATATTATAAAATAAATAAATAGATGTTATAGTTAAAAACATATGATTTATAATGTTTAAAAAAGAAAAAATATTGTTAGTTTTTGTTTTTTATTTATTTGATATGACTTATTATAAACAGTAGAAAATTTAAATTATTCATTTTATTTGAATTTATTGTTGTAATCCATATCAATAAATCATATACGAAATCCATATATTGAAATATATTGAAAAACTATTTTAATTAATATTTTATAATTTTAATAATATATTTATTAATTTTTAAAATTCTATTACTAATTTGACTCAGGAATGTTTCCATTTGATATGATTTATAGTATATCCAATAATTTGAGTGTTTGTATAGCTTGATTTTGTGTGTTGTGAACAGAACATTGCAGTTGATTTTTGAGGAGAAGACACACAATCTCGTATACCATCATCATCATCATGCTCTTCCTTAATTATTATTATTCATATTCTTACATTCACATTTCTTCTTCTTCATCGTTCTCTCCAAACCCCAAAAACAACAACAACCTTAATCACCACAAACCCCTTTCCATTCCCAACAACAACAACTCCCATTCTCATGATCATATTTCCATTATCAAATCCCCCACACCTCCATGGATTAAATCTCCTCTTCATCTCCAACCCCAACAACACCTTCTCAATTCTAATGTGGAAAAATCTGACCTTTCTGATAAAGCTTTAAATAGCAAAGAAATTAGCGGGAAAAAAGTTTTGAGGAAAATAGCCCACAAAGTTGAAAAGCTTCACAAGGCTTTGGATTCAGAAAAAAATGAGACTTTGACTCAAATGGGTTCTGAAAAAGTTGAAAACTTTGGGGATTGTTTGGATATTTTGATGGAGAATGAAGAAGTCGTTAATAAAGGGAGAATGCCATGGGAGAAAGATGAAAAGATTGGTTTTTTTAAGGTGAAAAGGGAAAAAACTTTTAGTGCTGCGGATTTGAATGTTGATAAGGTGGTGCTTCATAGGTTAAGGGGTGAGGCTGCGAGAATGAGAAAGTGGGTCAAGGTTAAGAAAATTGGTGTTACACAAGATGTTGTGGATGAAATTAAAAGGAGTTGGAGGATGAATGAACTTGCTATGGTTAAATTTGATATCCCTTTATGCCAAAATATGGGTAGAGCTAGAGAAATTGTTGAGGTGAGGCTTCTTTCTCTCTATTCTTATATTTATGAGTTTAGTTTTGATGATACAAGGTTAGTGTAACAAGTTTTATATTGTCAACACATCATAATCAATCATTGGTGTGTTTTTTGAAGTAGCTATGATTAAAGTTAGATGTGTTTAATATTATGAGAGTTATGATTGATTGACGGTGTAAAAATTCTTTACACTAACTGTATGAAATGAGTCTACCTGTTATATATGTTCACTTAAAAGGAATAAAGTTTTTGAAAGCTAACTAAATCTACTAGTATGTTTATAAATGTTGAATATTGAAATTTGATGTGTTACTAGATACTCCCTCTGCCCCATATTAAATGTCACTTTATATTGTAAATAGATGAAAGA